>NC_061515.1:28035000-28100000 GCF_022379125.1 Scophthalmus maximus
CATTTACTGTTGAGATTTTAGTTTGATGAAATGTGAATTGTGATCGCTTTGGCAAAATATTGTAACTAGATGGGAACTCATGTTCTAGTCGTAGTTGTAGTTGCGCGGTCAACAGGACTTTACAGAGACATTAAACTCTGCAGAAGTATTTGAAATTCAGAGAGAAAAAAACATGACCAGAACTGGGAATACATGTTTGGTTATGTTTCGCATCAGCAGAAATCATTCCTGCTATGTTCATGGTGTTCTTCCCCATTCCAAACACATATCACTCAGGAGATTTGTATGCAGATAGAAGCCTGTGCTATGCACGCTGGGAAAGGCCACAGCACCTCTGAAGCAAGCCGGTGAATACGATGCTTGAGCCCGAGCACAACTCCACCTTCGGCCCACCTAGTTTCATTCAATGCAAAAAAAGCTGGTTTTGCATTGAGCAACAACACGTCACATGGTTGACAAGATCTGATGTGCAGCCAAAGATCATCAAAGATCTTGTCTGCGAGAAACAAGTTTTCTGTCACACGTAACTTTACAACACACCGCAGTGTTTTGACGATGCCTGTGTGAGATGCACGGCCGAGTACAATGCAGTGTGTGGTTTATGGCTGAGTCGGCCTTCAGCGGTTTATCTGTTATCACCAGATTTCCAGAGTAAAGTAAGTGTTCCTCTTAACTTCCCAACATTCTTGAAATGGTTACAGGCTCCATCTGATAAGAAGTGTGGAATTCAGTAGTGTCTCTCTTCCACTCATTCACTCACTCACACACACACACACACTCACACACACACTGCCTATAAAATGAGACACAAATGTTGTTGCTTTGTATATTTCTCAATGTCCCAAATGGATTTCATTAACTCTCACAAAAGTGTGGGTGTGTTTGTGAGGCCAGCTCATGTTCTTCGGCCACCATGTCCTTGATAAAAACTGGGTTGCGCTGCATTTGTTCTGCATACTTCTGTTTTTTCATGTTGTCGGATGCAAACAGAGTCTTTTGACACAGATTGCTCAATGTTGGTTCCACATACAAGTATTACACAAACCCAGACAAGCCCCCCCCCCCCCCCCCCCCCCCCCCCCCCCCCCCCTCCCCCCATTGCGGATCCTCCAGTGGCTCCTCCAGTGGATCCTCCATAATTGGAAAGGGTAATGCTCGTAAATTATAATTATTACAGTTGTTGTTTAGTTTTTTTTTTATACAATGGATACAATTGATCACTGTTTTGGTTCTGCGGTGTGACCAGTAAACTATCTCTGCTGTGATTGATTTGCTACAGTAATTAAAGGCCTATACAGAGAGCTTTTTGTGAGTGCTCGAAGAAGCCCTAACTCTCCAAAATAACTTTCCGGAGGCTAAGATTGTTTTTTTGCTTGAGAACGGCAGAAATGAATCAGCTCATAGAGGAGAAGTCAAAATCCCCATAACTCACATGACAACTTCAGACTGCGCTTCAACATTTTGTCTTGATACATTTAAAATCCACATGAGCCAAAATTAGAGGAAAAGATATCACATTTTTTTCAAACATTTGAATCTTGCCAGAATAACGCACCTATGTCATATTGCACACTGCAGAAACAGTTATAGTTATCCACTATAAACTGACCAAAAACTAAAACCTCCCTATATGGGGTTTCTTCAGTCAAATCGTTGCGGGTCACTGACATGAAAACATTTGAGCAGCCCTGCTGATGATAATCAAAAGCTTCTTCCACTGCCTCTCCTCCTCCTCCTCCTCCGCCTCCAGGACCCCGCCCCCTCCCTCTTTGCCTCCGTTTTTTTCTGTGTCAAAAACACAGATGAAACCTAGAAGCCAAGCGGAGATCGCCTTCAAAATAAAAGCACATTCTTTTTTTATAGCTGGATGGCTGAACTAAACGAGGCCAAAGAAAGTTGCTGCGTAATGTGATGAATAGATTGTGGTCCACATGCATTATGCAAGGATACATTTAGCGCTGAAAAGAACAGTTCTGGTGTATTTAAAGTAATAGGTATTTCATGATAAATTGCACTTCAAAACATGAAGTGCAATTGTAATATTATGATGCATATATACAACTAAACACTGTGTAAAAGGGTTATACGTGTCAATAATGTTTGAGTCATGACATCAGGTTCATGGTTATAAATGAGTAGCTGATTCTTATTTCTTTTGAATATAATTTCTAAAGTGATAAAACAATTTGTCTGCTTTACTGTCTTTCTGCTTTAAAGGCAGCTTCGGTCTTGCTTGCATTTCTAACATGTCTCTGTCAGTACAACCCTGACTAAGGCTGATTATATTTTGAAAATCTTAACCGGAAGTCCAATATCATTCTGTCGCTACCTTGATCTCTCACCCTCGCCTCGCTCGGTTCAGCATCTGTCTTGACCAGAATCCAAGCAGCGCGCATTATGGATCCATTACGCATTTACGCACTATGGTGTCCTCGCTGGCACGGCTGGTTTTCTGACACGCGCGTCTGACTTGGGTCCTGACTTCAGCTCTCAAGCCATAAGTTCTGTGTTTACTTGTAGTTGGGAAAGGAACATAATACGGTCTAGTGTTTGTCTTTAATGTAGAAGGAGGAGAGGACACGAGTGATCCGGCGAGAGTTTTTCTGACGCTCCGTCACGACGCGCGCAAACACTTTTTTTGGGGACTTATTTTCCTTTTCTAACAGGATATCATTCGCTGCGTCTACTTTTTCGGGGGTGTGTGTTTCCTATATGTGGATATTTCTTCGGGACCATGGGAGACTCCGTGTTCCTGGACAGGCAGAATTCCTATCTTGTAAGTGCCCAGTTTATTGGCCATAAAATGATAATAATGACCCGGTCGTGCACTGATAAGGGCTGATGACTTGCATCTTCTGTTGCGCGAGAGTGCGCGTGCACGTCTAACGTGTGCATGTGCTTGTGTGAAAAACAAAGAGGAACATATGTTGATTTTATGCATGAAACATGACTTTAAGACACTTTTGCATGTACTATATTACACGTACAGTATGTCTCTCTGTATAACTGATAATATGCATACAACGTGCCATTACAGAAGTTCTATTATTTTTTATAATTTAGTGAACATTCCTCAGGCAGTCACAAACCCTTTCACAATCTGATTTTGCACGTATTTAAGACATGCACCAACTGCTGTGCTCAGATACTGTGAATATTGTTTTTTCGCTGCAAAATGTCAATGACTCTGAAACTTGAACCTTGAAGCTGAGCAGAGCAAAGGGGCCTCGACATGCAAAAACTTCCTGTGATGGAACGTTTTACATGTTTTACATGTGACATGTGGTGTATAGGAGACATGCGCTGTTGTAGAGGAGACTCATGCTCAGTGAAGGCTCAGTGAAGACACACAATACCCGCCTGGACTACAGTTCCGGAGCCACAGGTTGTTGTGCTTGACACTGTACACCTCAATGCTGGCTGGCTGCATGAAGGCAAAACACACAGATATGGGTCAAGGCCATGAGGACTGATGAAGGCTAGTATGAGAACTGCACTGTCAAAATGAAACCCTCAGCATTCTGGAGCTCATATTCCATTATGTGGCTTGTTTTTTTTTCCTGACAAAGATTAGAAAGCTGAGAGAAGTCTGGGGAAGCAACAGGTTGCTTACTGAGCAGGTTCATTCAAATGTGGGAACCGAGTTGGTTGATGATGTAGACACGTTAAAATTTTGGACAGATGCTCGTATTAATCATCCCCCCCCCAACCCCCTTCTCTCTCCATCTCTCCCCACTCTTCTCTCCTGGGGTGAGGAATCCTGTGCTGACTGCTCCAGTGGTCTGGCTACTCTTTATGAGCAATGTCTCTGTGGCTGGTAGTCCTCATAAACCTACAAGCATTGATTGGAAAACAATACAGTTTTCTTTGGCTCAGCTGGCGGCACGCTGTGGTCTGGATTTGTGCTTTGTAGCGGCGCTGCGCGATGTGAAAGCCCCATCACCACCACATGGCCCACAGTAGTGGGTCGAAAATTCACCCAATTCACAATGATGAGGCTTGACTGGACTCAAATTGCACATGGTGTACGCCTCCCCTACATCTTTCCAGACAAATAACACTTGATGTATCCACACTCTTACTCGTTTATTCCAACTCTGGCCTGGTTTTGTGAACTAAGTTAATAAATGGAAGGAAATCATAATCATAATCCTCAGAATAGTTGTTCCGACTGGATTTAAGAGTGCAACTTATTGAGTTTAATAATGTTTGAGCCACAATGTGGAGAAGTTCGGCTTCAGTGTTTGGTTTGTTTTTATAAAAATGTAAATGCCAGTGAAAATACCTTTAGATTTACCAGTTTTTTGAACGCTCACGGATAAAGCATCCAAAATGAGTTTCCTTTACTGGATGTCTAGGCTCAGGCTTGGGGTCGGGGTAAAGAGCTCAGACATACAGACAGAGTAGAGCCAGCTGAGGTAATGTCATCTAATTGGTTGTGGTTCCTGCTGGATGCCACCCTGTGGAGGTATTCCAGTTATGCCCAGTTGGGAAAAGGCCCCAGGGTAAACCTAGAGTACACCAGAGGGATCAGGTATCGTGTTTGGCTTGGGAATATCCCAGGCTCCTGCAAGAAGAGTTAAAGAAAATGGCGCCTGGGCTTCTTAGCCTATCCTGCAACAAATGAGGTCTGAACCACAGTAAGATATGGAAGTTTTCAAATTTCTTGAAAAATGTATCCATTTTGATCGATGAAATGTCAACTAAAAATATACTCCAAAGGGAATGACAGTATATTCCAATTCCTTTTTTTTTCATATTGACGAGCAAATATTTACATTTTTGAAGCTGAAACAGGCAATTTTAATGATATTTTTCTCTTTAAAATGACTTCAACGATCAATTAATTATAGAGTGGCTGATATTTGTTATTGGACCAAATGATTTATCATCTCATGATCCCATCTCCATCTCCTCAGTTATCTCAGTCAAGCTTTCAATCAAAAACACATGATAGACTACAGGGTTTTCCAGGATGAGTTTGCATCTGTTTTGGCAAGGTGCCCACATCTGAGTCAACATGTCAAAGGGCTGTAACTCCAAAAAGTAAGTGGTCGTATTAGTGGAATACTAATATTGGCCATTGAAGGAGATAGACCGAACATAAAAACACAAAGGAGCAAGATGAAACTCATTTGCATTTAGACAGCATCTCATCCTGCACACAAGGGCACACTATGGACATGTAGGTGCAATGAAGGCTTTTTGAACACATCTGCAATCTGCATCTGTTTATGTTGACGCTCAACATTTCGTGAGCACGCAGTAAAAAAACAACTAGTGAAGTAATCTTGCAAAGTAAGTCTGGAGTGCGGCACTACGGCTTTGCCAGGCTGTAAAAAGAATACAGTTTGCATTGGAAAAGGAGTCCAAACAGACGGCGGGCCAGCTCTGTGCAGGCTTTATATGGTAAAGAATTCATTCAGACAGCATCTATTGATTGTAAACATGTTAAATCTTCACTCGGGAAACCTTAAACCAGCACTTCTTTACAAAAAGCAGCAGGTAAAGGAATCAAATTTATGTCCTGACAGTGTGTCACACTCAAACGCTAGTGCACTTTCAGCTCGGCTGCTCATCGGCGTCTCATAAATCTCCAACACTCCGTTGAACTTGGTGCAAGAATGCAGTTGAAATATGACAAAGAGGCAGCTCCAAGTGAAATCGCATGTGTGTTAATGGAGGATTATGCCCCGTCAAGCTGCCCTGCGGCCGCCGATGATAAACAAACGCGGGTTGTCATCATTCCTGCCAGGGCAGATAAATATTTCAGATTCTAGGTTACCAGACTGGAGACACACATGGACGGAGACGACTGAGCGAGAGGGAGCCAGAAAGCAAGTGAGAGTGATGTGTAACAGCACCTCATTGTTGCCAGTGCGTAAAGGAGGCAACCGCACGTTTGTTCCACTTGTAGTGACGCGTAATGTGTTCCGCTTATGTCTTCAGGGCATTGTACTAATGGAATACCGCTGGGGATCGCAACGGTTCGGATTGATCACTCGGCTCTTGTCTTGGAATAAATCTGTTTTTCCAGTCAGATAGGTTTTTGCGTGGTATTACGAGGATTATGGGAATGATACTCGGGCAACCTTTTTGTCAACAGAAGGATGATTCACCACCTGCAAAGGCGATAAAAATGCCAAGAGGGAACAAATCATTCCCAATGTAAGAGTTTAGCAGCACAAGTAAAAACCAAGCTGAGTTGGAAAACTTGTTTTAAGGCATGTCCACCAAACACCTTCGCCAACTTCATATCCTGCCCATGAAGCCTCTTTAGACACAGAAGTGTTAGAGCCAAACTTGTTGCTTGGTGTAAAACGATATATATATATAATATGTATAATATATATATATGCAAAATCACAGCATTATGAACAGGATGCAGTCGTTTACTGATGTGTGCGCTGAAGAGCATTTGACTGGTCATGTGCTTGGTTTATGAAAACAAGAGTGAGAGTCGACAGCTCGCTGTAACTAGTGCTATACACAATGTGCAAGTGCTGAGGAGGTCGTTAGTTTTGCAGATCATGGGCCATTACCCCAAAATATTGGCCCCAATTGCTGTTTCGACCTGCATGGAGTCAGGGGATCACCAAAGTTGGCTAAATCCTCTGGGGACGATGGATATCGCTACAAAATCTCGTGACATTTCATCCAGTTGTTGTCGAGATATTCTCCTCTTGGCCGTCTTTAGAGCCACGAGTCATCTGCTATTGCCGACAAAATCAATTTCATACAAACTCGTTTTCAGAACTTTATTAAATGTGGCTACTGACTCACACACTCACAATAAAACCGAGCCAACTGAAGAAATGAATCAATCTTGTCTGTATCAACTCAGCCCGGTGAATTCATTTGTCTTGAGCAGATGAGGCTTGAACTCGTTTATTTAGCAACTTATAAAAATATGAATCATCGCGTTAGATGATGCAGCAAATGTAAGTCATGCGCGCCACGTCAGGGGATCGTCAAGTGATTCAAACAGGGGGCTTTGTTTAACCTGTTTTCTTAGGGTTTGTCGCATCACACTGAATATTCCATATGTCTGCGTTACATGGCTCATGGGCTCGGTTCCGTCTTCTGAGTTCGCACGGCAAATGTTGTCGTACAGCCTTTTTACTCTCTGAACAGTGAAGTTGGGTCACGAGCCATGTGCACCGCAGAGGGATCTGCTGCCTGGATGTCTCGTAATGACAACAGAGAATTGAAAGAGCAAGGAAGTGTGCGAGTGGTGGTTTGACGTGAGTGAGCTAATCTCGGGGAGCGGCCAGCGCCGACGCCTTTGCCCTAAATAATGATTGCCTTTGTTCGCTTTGGCCGGCTGCTACAACCCGCCGCGGGCTGCCATTCAAAGGTCTACTTGACAAGCTAATGCTGCGTCCCTTTGCAGAATTCACAGGTGTAGCGTCCCAAGGTTCACTCTCGAGAAAAGAAAAAGAAGTCGAATTCACTATCTGAATCCCCTCAGACCCTAGGGGCTTGACAGTGGCGCCCTGGCGTCGGTTTGGCACCGGGCAGCAAAGAGGCCGACGGAGCGCAACACAATGAAAGCGTTGATGAAAAGATCGATCACCCTCCTCCACGATGGATTGTTTCATCTTTGACGCCGTCTCTCTTTGTCTGGTTGCGTCTGTCTCTCGCCACTGACCAAACAGAGAGGGCTCTGCCTTCCTACCCATGTAATCCTCGGAGCAGCTACCTGTCTGGACAAGCAGCGCATTCCCTGCGTCCGTCTCCTCTTGGCCGTGTCTCTTGACTTTTGACATTGCTGTGGCCAATTATTTTTTGCAGAAGCATTTAAAATCTCCCCTTTTTCCTCGTCCTCCTAATCTCCACCTCTACCCGCAGTGCTCGAAAAGAGCGAGCGTTTCACAGCACACCGTCCTGTCCGTACCTGCTGATGTGTGACCTTGTTCCGTTGCAGTAAGTGTGTTTGTTTTACTCCCCTGCCGCTCCCAGCACAAACAGCTCTGGCTGCAGGGCGAGTCACCGGGCCTTCGGTCTTGTGGCAAATTGAACAGGGGTTTCACAGGACTCGTCTTGGTTGATTGTAAGTGTTTCCTCAGTGCCCATCCGCGGCGCTGCAACCACTGTGATGAACAGCTATCTGTTTGCGGGCGAACGGCATCAACCCTCCATACAGCTCCTGAGTCGTCAGCACAGCAAGTTTATTGACATTGGCTTCTCCAAAGCGGAGGGAGCGAGAACTTAGCAGGAGTGGATGTTTTGTTCGCAGCAGTGCTGGTGCGAGCAAAAGCTCACAGACACTGAATGAGTTCCAACATTCGTCAGTCCAGTCTCTCAGCTGCTTTTCACCGTATACTGTATGTAGAGCTCGTTGACCCCGTTCCTGTACATTCATTAACATGCCACTTGGAATGACTCTTGTCGTCGGTATCAACCGTGTAACACCACTCCAGCGCGGCAGGGAAAAGGAAACCACACCGTCGAAAGTCGGCCTCCTCAGCGCTCACAGTCGTCGCTTCTGGCTCGCCATGACAACGCCGCCTGTCCCTCGTTTCTCTTCCTCGACCCTGTCAGGGAAAGGCACTTTTACTATCAACAGCGAAAGAGAAGCCCGCCCCTCCTCAAGACTTGCCTTTTTTGGAGGCGTACAAAGGCTGAGGGGAAAACAAAGTAGAGCAAACGCAGGGGGAGACAGTTCAGGCCAGACCTGCCTCGCCGTTTGCCGTGGGAGATGCGCATTCCCTGGGCCCTGAACAAAATATGTGCTCCAGATATTTTACAGTTTGATTTACAGCAGAAGCTGTTGCCCCGTTTTCTTCGTGACCTCTAGAGGAGTTTCTTTCGTGGCGGGGAGTTGGTTAGCGGGTTCAAGGAAAGGCTAGACGTGTTTCCTGGCTGTTGGTGTGACAGCCATGAGGGCACGGTGTCAATCACAGAGTGGCCGTGTGAAGTGCAGGTGTATTACATCACAGTTTGGCAATTTTTAAGGACGTTGAGCGCAAGTCACATTCACACACTGTCGGAAGAGCCCACAGGGGGTAATTCAGGGATAAGTGTGTTGCCCAGGCGCGCGGACTCACAGCTGCGGTGGAGCAAGATAACACGGTACGGCAAATGCCGTTTGATTTATTTTTACAATCAAGTGTGAACAAGCTGCTCATGTGGCTTTAACTAGAGTCAGAATGTACACAGAAGTTACGCACATCCAAACGTGATACGCTCCAGGTGCTGGACAAAAGCCAGAAGACCAGAAACGTCCACGCACCAGGCGATGCTCCCACGACCCTTTTTGAATCACCTCCCATGCCTCTTCCCAAGCTGCCCCCCTCTCAGTGTCGTGATGCTGACAGCGGCCCGTCAGAAACGACGCTGCGCGACGTCTGCCGGACCTCTCTCGCTCTCCATCGCTCTTCATTGAAAAGCCTCAGACGGACAGAAAGAGACGGATGGACTGAGAGAACCGAGGCCAGACAGATTGAGACAGACGAGCTGCCACACAGGAAGGCGGAAGTCAAATTTCCAGTCCGATGAAAACCGCAGCGAGCCTCGACGAGGGGAATATTCCGAGTCAGACCAGGAATAACACGGACGATGCCAGCGATAACAGACGCATGTGACACGAATAGCACATTGGAGATGACATGCACTGCAGCCGATGTGTGCATTCATGTGCCCGGTGGTACGTAGTGTGCGAGCCCAGTGCATTTCAATTGACACTTGTGTATATGTGTGTGTGTGTGTGTGTGTGTGTGTGTGTGTGTGTTTGTGCAGACAGGTAAGAAGTGGGACCCTGGAGTTAAAGGGACCTTTGAGTAAGAGTGAATTAGCTGCTCTCAAGTCTGCCACTGGAATGTGTTGGTGTGCGCAAACACACACACACACGTGCAGCCATGCCACCGTGATCGCGGTACCATCACTATTTACCTGCCAGTCTATTACAGTCTATTAATATTCCTCCACTCCCCTTCTCCCTTCCTTCCTCCCTCCCTCTCTTTTCATGTGTGGGGATTGTGGTAAATTGAATTTCATGAAAGCAGCCCTAGTGGCAGGAGGAAATAAGTGGCTTTTTATATCGTTTACATCATTGTATGGCTCGTTGTGGACATTAATGCTGATCCATTGCCCTTTTGGTTCATTTATTCCTTTCTTAAAGTTGCAAAGAGCTCCACAGGTACAGCAATAATCAACCCCCCCCCCCAGGAATGGACTAAAAGAATGAAGGAACAAAATTGATTGGAAATTCAATTCGGTGGTGAACTCTTGTTTATAGTAAAAGGATGAGAGGACGTAAACTGTGTGTATGTGTGTGTGTGTGTGTGTGTGTGTGTTTGCATGGATAGCTGAGTGATGATGTACACATGCTGATTGATGGATGAGTGGATGAGTAACTCCATCCATCAAGCACTGTTGTTTGCAAAGTCTCGTTTCTGCACGGCTGCATCTTCATGCTTCATGCAGCTGCAATCAGCCAATCCTCATCCGTTACCCTCCCATGATAGAACTTTATTTGAACACGTATGACGGCAGAGGACGTCCTGCATTCTCCCTTAAAGGCTCATGTGCTGGAAAACATGGCTACTGTTTCTCTCCCTGAAGGAGGTATGGTGGTATGGTATGAAAACAAAATCCACAAAGAGCACGATAGAAAAAAGCTCTTAAAGGCAGAGACACATTTTTGGTTTCACCTTAATCTCCTCGCCGCCTTTGACGGACTCTGTTTTTGGAAAAAAAAGTTTTTTTTCATTTGAAAAAAATATTTTTTTGTGGCTGTAGTGGCACTATTTGTTTCTTAACAGTTCCACAAAACCATCTGTATCCTTTGTAAACATGTTTACCACAGTTTTTTCTACGTTAACTCTAACACTTAGTTGAATGGAAATCTGGCTACAGCTGGCACTGTCCAATGTAACACTTTTCGGTTTTATAATAATAAATAAACATATTATTTCAACAAGCCTAGTATATCAGAAGTGTTAGTATTCTGTTTTATGGAGCATATCTACTCTGCAGCTCTTGTTTCATTCGAGTTAATGCAAGAGGAAATATCGCCAAAAAAAACAACAACAATCCCTGAATCTACGCCTGATCTGATCTTATTCACCCACTTGCCCATCGAAATTATTTCCATACAGTGCCCACAGTTTCGGTAACTGTGGGGTGAATAATGTTCATAATAATAATAGTGAATAAGAGTGTCATAATGTACAACTGCCTGAACGTATTTAGACCTTGTGGTTGATGCAATGTTGAGCCAGTTTCCCCAATTCTCAGCACTTCTCAAAGGCGGCACTGAACAGATGGGACCTTGTTGAGTTTTGATGGCTCACACAGAGCAGTGCCGCTGGGGAGGTGATAAGCAGTTTATCATGCTCATTAAACACCCCATTAGCACTTATCAGCATCTGTTTTAAAGTGTTCTACACCTCGTCATTATTGTTAACACTTTGCAGAGTTCCCTTGCAGGCGTAAGGTTCATACGCACACACGTGTCGATCAGCGGAAGGGGGTTCGTCGGTGGGTGGCTGTGTTGGCCAGGGCAGCGGCACTGGAGCGTCGCGCTCGCTCCCTTTCCGCTGGGAAATCAATAATAGACCAGCTGACCCAGCTGTGACCTGCGTCACGCGTGCGCAAAATGTGCACACACACACACACACACACACACACACACGAGAACACACACTGTCACATCCACTGTCCGGAGAGAACAAAGCACCGCTGGGCAGCGGCGGGTGTGGCGTTGGTCTCCAGGAAGTTACACTTGGCTAAAACTTCCCGGACTGAAACAAGGCTGTTGGTCTCAAACGGTGATTTAATTACTTCTGAAGTGTTTTCACTTATGCATTGTTCCGCAATGAATAACTCAGCTGAGAATAGTCGGATGAGGTCACTTTGATCTTGATTTTGGTTTCATTCAGTGCTTCAGACCAACTTTCATAGAAAAATCTATCGATTTCTTTGGAAAAATAATGCATGTACCAGTGCAGCTAAAAGGTGCGTTCGACGCCGATCAACAGATTTTACTAAGTGAGTTTAAGGAAGAAGAGTGGTTATTTCAAAATGTTTTAACCAGACTTTTGTATCATTTATAATATACATATGCATCTTTTTTAAAATTTTGTATAGATTGTTATGGAATGAGAGCTCCTGTAATAATAATGGTGATGCAGTGGTATATATTTGCCTTCTGGGTAAATTTCACTCATCATACACCAAACCCTTTCTTGGCTTTTTAAATACTTTCACCGACTGCCCGGTCGTTTTCTTATTCTGATGTGAGCGTTTCAGTGGCGAGTGCATGAATATATGGAGAAAACAGATAAAGAACTGACTTGCAGTGAGATGTGGTCAAAGGTCTGTGGCCACGTCGAGCATGAGGGAAACGCTTCAACACTCAGTACCTCAGTAGCCCCCGGCGGCCGAAATCTGCCTCGTCTCAGCGCGGTCATACATTCCAGTCCGGTCATGGATGGCTCCTCCAATCGGAAGCTGCAGAGTCCGTCCGAGGCTCCACCTGGTCCTTAGACGAAAAAGAGGAAAAAAAAGAGGCGGAATTTAAGCTGCGCATCAAAAATAAAGTGGATCACATTGGTGTCGTCGTGTAATTGAAAATGCGGGGCTGCAGACGGAAAAACAACGCGGACGCAGCTCCGGCCAGACGCGGCGGAGCATCCATGTCGCCAAACTGAAAACTCTTTTAAAAATGTTCACGGCGGCGTCTTCTACACTCTGAGAACCTTGACAAATGCATTATTTTTGCAAGCGGCTTTGGGCTTTTGCGTCTTTGCGTGCAAAGATTCCCTCTGCACATTCATGTTTTTCCCCTCCAGTTTTTTTTTTTTTCACATGCAGCACGCTTGTGCAATCTTCCCAACATGTGTGTGACATGTGGGCACACATCGCATTTAAGCCGCGCCGTCAAACGCTGCCATGTGTCTCACTAAGTGACCGCGGCTCTGCCTTCACTCTTGTCACGTTCATCATCGACATCATCCAGATTGCGAGGAGTCGACCAGCATGCCATAATCCCCGCTCTTTAACTACCGCACAGGATTATGTGAGGGGGTCGGCACCCATGTGGAAAATAGAGAGTCTTACGGAGACGTTGCTCTGGTCCCGCTGTGTTAAATGGGCACGCTGGAAGAAGCGCCGAAAGGGAAAACCAGGGGGGGGGGGATGTGCTGCCCTTTTGTCAGCTCATGTTATTGCCACTGGTGTGAAAAATAAGCCAACTACCTTCTAATAGGATCAACATGTAATCTTGTGCACGCTTAGCAGGAAAGATAAAGGCCGGGCTGTTAAGTAAATGCACTCACACACTGATATGGAAGGTGTTTGGAGCACGGAGCTCAGATGAAACTGTTGAACGCCAAGGACGTTCTCCTAGAAGTTCCTCTTCAGTCAGAATTTATCTCCAACCCCACTCGCGACCCCACTTCCTCACAAGATAGCGGCACATCCTCCACGTGACGTCGAAACACGCGCGGACGTTTTCAACGGAAAAATGACTCTTGACAAGTGTGAAGACAACAGCAGCTGTTACGAAAATTACAGATTAATGACACTAGTTTCTTGGAATTAGAAATGAAATGCCAGAAATTCGTGGATTTATTGTGTGCTCTGGGCCACGTCTTTACAGTACAGGTTTTGTGGTTATAAAGTGTTGAATTAACACAGGCTTCCTGTCTCTTTTGCCGGCGTCATAGCTGTCATGTGTTTGTCTGGACAGCAGGAACTAATGGGTCAAAGTTGTCTGCCTCTGGTATCGCTGTTATGTGACAGCTCTGTGGGGGGTTTTTGTTGTGCGCGTACATTGTGCTTGCACATTTCGCACAATTGTTCCAATGAAATATTTTTGACTTTTCTCTGTCGACAAGTCGTTGGAGGCCTAATTGGGCGCGTTTGTATGTGCGTTTTAAAAGCAAACGGAAATTTTGCAGCAAGAATTGACGGCACAGCGCCAGACAAACTCCTGCTTTACATCTCAGGGCCGATGCGTCACGGCTTTTCAGCACAGATGCCAGCTCTTAATCTCTCTGAATCTAACTTTGAGAACATTCCAGGATTGATGGAGTGGCACAATATTTCTCTGGGAGTGGTTTCTATGAAGCCTGCGTGTGTGTGTGTGTGTGTGTGTGTGTGTGTGTGATCCCGTTCTCACGGTGCTGACATGGTGGAGTGCGCTGACTGCAAAGGGTTTTCGCTGGGAACGTAATGCTCATGGGGCTACTCACAGAACTATTTGGTCTGATTGACAGAAAAATTGCGCATACACATACGCACACACCAACAGAGGCACACTATATATTGTACATTACATGTGCTGAATGTTGTTCGTGACTATCGACGCACACTGAAAAGGTTCAGTCTTTAGCTCAGCTGCGTCTGAGCTGATTTTTCTGTGAGCTGAAAAGAAAATTGTGTGAATGAACTTATTTCTGGGAAAAAACTAAATGCATTGTAGATGATGGATTCAACAAACTCATTACAGGGCAGGCCACATGGTGCATTGATCGGGAGTAAGCGAAGACTGAGGAAGTTGTTTTGTCCAGAATGACATGGAGAACTGGCTCTGACCAGTAACATATAAAAGTAGAGCATAGACAATAAGTCAGTTTATGATATCAGTCGACCAATAGCTAATTAATCTGCTACAAATTGCCACATTTTCTCATATTAACTGGGTTCTGTGTACTGTGTTTCAAGACTAAACCATTTAAATATATCTTTACTTTGTCTCTGCAAACTTTTTTGCAAACAATCCCCTGATGAATAGCAAAAAGAAAACTAAGAAAAAAACAACAACCTGCAGATGAATCAGGGATGAAAACACTTGTTTGTTGCAGCCCTAATTAAAAATGACACACATGGAGGTCTGGTGGAAGCCACATAAACACACACTGACACACGCGCACGCATGCATGGAGGATAATGATTCGCTCAAACCATCCCAGTCCCCCACCGGCGCCATCAGACTACAGTCTCAGTTTGTCTCAGCACAAGTGGAGCAAGCGACACATTATCCCTTATTATTTATTCTAAAACACACATGCTCCGCACGCCTCCTCAGAGTATATACACACACACACACACACACACACACACACACACACACACACACAAACCAAGCCCTATCCAAGGAATGTGCGTGATCTCGACTCTATACAAGACAGTAAATTCTCCTCCTTTCTCTTTCTCACACACTGGACTGGGCTAATGAAGTTGGTTAATCATTACTAATCCTGCACGGAGAAAAAGAGCATGTTTAGTGTTTTCTCAGTGCTGAGTTGTGTCTGCAGGGTTTTTCTCTCAGGCTGCACTCAGCAACTTTAACCAGCATTGTGTTCCATCCAATTGTTTTTGCAGAGGATGCAGCAGGCATTTGCATTTAATGAATCTAGATCTGGAAAAAAAAAAAAGTGCATACAGCAGATGAAGCAGGATGCAGAGGGGAATAAAAACAGGGAAGTTTCCTTTGTTTACAGTTTTGCTTCTGGACCCTCTCTTTAAATGTTTCCCAGCATGCCCTGCAAGCAAATTTGCAAGGCAAAGTAAGGGCGAGGACTAATTCCTTGCATGTTAAACACAGCTGCAGTCCACCTCGCCCTGATATCCCCTGACAGAACGGTGGAGTCAACATGTCTTGGTATGACATCGCTGTCCGGAGAGTGAGACGCGTCACTCCCTGTTAACGGGGCTCGCAAATGTACCACATCATTGAAGACATTTCCTCACTGAGGAATGACGAGTTTCATGAATATGGAGCTGACAACAGGTCAGGGAGTTTGACACGAATGATGTTTGTAGGGTTGCAGACATACACAGTGGCCAGAAATGGTGAAAATGTCCAAAGCCGTGCAGGCTCCAGATGTCTCAAGTTTCTCCTCCAGCACAAACACTTAAATACTTGTTATCATGCACTAGGTTTATTTTTTTGCAAACAGGAGTATAATGTGACATAAATCCAATCTACCAATCACAGCTGATAGATAAATACCCTGACAGATATTTGGATGCAGTCCGTGGTCGCCCTGTCATCCACAGATTGCTTTGAACCAGCACCACACACACACACACACACACACACACACGCACACACACACACACATTCACACACACTGCTTCAACTTCATCTTCTATCAACCACGGTGTTGACACAATGCCTGATTTTCTTTGCTTTCGCAGCTTACGTAACCATTATGCAAGTCTTCAAGGTCGGGCCTCATTATTGCTGCGGGCCCTTCATATTAATCTGTTCTTTAAAATGTTTGAAGTTCACCCGACTCTTTAGATGTGCCTGCCAATGATTTTGGGGGGAAATATTTGGAGCACACACTCGGCGTTGCTCAGTCCTACGACTGAGCCAGCGAGTGCTCATTAAATGCAAAGGCAACACTAAAAGCATTAGGCAGCAAGGAGGATGAATCATTTATTGAAAATGCAACCGGAGCTTCATCAAAATAACACTCATAAAGCGAGTTATGTGAGGTATGAGTACACTGAACCCAAATGAAAAGCGTTTTGCTTACAAAACACGTTTTTGGGCATAACTCATAACAGGTTAAGATAATTATGACACACTTTTAATGTCTAATAAGATACAATTATGACCTTTGCATCCAAAAAGGCCAAAGGTCAACTTCTCTCTGAAGCCATAGTTCCCCGTATAAACACTTTAATGGCCATTATTCATAACTCGGGAACAGAAGTGACCTTATTTGCTGCAACTTGACTGGATGGGCGGAGGTTCACGAGTACGAGGCAGTTTTAAAAATGTCATGATTGTTGTATTCACATGCAAAAAAGATTTAAAAAGCATATAAAACTTTGAAATGTATGCAGGGCCCACAAACACAAACTGCATCAAGCTGTTGGGAAGAGTTGTGCAATTCCTCAATGAAGTCGAGAGCATGAAATGTGGAAGTGAACACAAAAGCTGTTTTGACAGCTGTGTTCAGCCAAGTGTTGTATTTAAGTTTGTGTTCATAAAAAAATAATGAATTATCAGCCCAATATACCAAAGTAAACGTTGCTGTTGTTGGAGGAAGATGTTGGACAGACACATGCTGGAAAGGACAAAACTGGCCTGAAGCAACTTTGTTAATTTTGTGAGTGAGTGCATTTAATTCTTTTCTGCTTTTACAGAGGTTTATTTTATTACAGTATACTCCTTCTTACTCTTGGCAAGACCAGTTGAAACTTATGTAACCATAATGTAAATTTAATTAAAAACCCCAGACTGTATATATCCCATGGCTCATTAACAATAGCAGGCAAAAATGCCCATAAAGCAAACATGTCCCTCGATCGTGGGTTAGGGTCAAAAACGTTTTTACTCCATTGAATTGAATGCTAATGTAGAAAGGGTTATTTTTATTAAGAAAAAACTATAACTTTTTGGATGTTATGCAACGACACTGTGATTTAGATAACAAATATAGTGAAAGATGTCCATCAGAGTTTCCAAAAGCCTCTTCTCTTTGTCGTTGGATGTCTACAAATGTCTTAATCGTTATTATTTTTAATTTACAATGACATAAAACAGAGGTGATCAGAAAAACTGAGAAGCTGAGAGCACATTCATGTACTATAAATTATTTCTGCATATGAACACAAGCAGTTCTGTCCAAATCATTAGCAGCCGCCCGTTTCCTTTACATTGGAATGGATGGGATGATAATTGCATTTTCAGCCATAACAGGTTGATATGTGCATGACCTTCCATTCACAAGGTGATAACCTCCATTTACTTCACAGTTTACAATCAAAGATAAGCCTGGTGCCTCCGAGTTATACTTGCACTGTTGGTTATGTAACTTGTGTGCGGATAACAACAGTCATCAATCATTTGGCGGTTGTGTTTCCTCAGGCAGCATCCGGGACGACCCAAAACAGGTAGGGAAGCCTATTGAACGTTACTGTGTGACAGGTACATGTACAAGCATGCACACCCACATACACACAGACACACACACACACACACACACACACACACACACGAGCCAGGGAGGTCAGTAATTACAAGCAGATGTGAACCGTGAGGAGGTTCCAGGTCAGCTAAAGCAATCTATTGCATGCATGCATGACGCCAACCTGTAAAAGACCCAGAAAGAAAAAAAAATAGTGTTGGAAAAATACTTGTGCGCATTCCTCTGGTCTAGTGTGGTGGCACAGAAACTCAGCTTAAGGGCTGTTTAAAGCCAGCTGCAACACAGAAAGGGGGGGCGGGCGGGGAAGAGAAAGTACAATGTGTTTCATAAATGGTACTTTTCATCATCAACAACGCTGCAGCCAGCTGAAGAAGTTTCAGGCTCATCTCTGCCTGCGTCCTCGGACGGCCGACAGCTCGGTTCGTCACCCAAAACACTGTCAACGCGGCCGTTTTCGCTGGTTTAAGTCTTTGGCTCCTTTGCACTTGGCTGTCAGACTCTTCGTTTCCCTCCGACATTGCCGCCACGTTCTTCTGACGGTTGCGATACAGGCCCTCGGTGACGCCAAGGTCGCGGCGTGCATTCGACCTGTATCGGATTTGGACCACATACGAAGGTGGCACTAAATCAGAATGGGCGAAAGATCAGATTCCATGAGACTGCGGAGATCTTGGCAACGTGAGCCTGCAGTCTGACCGTAGCCGTAGTGTCTGTTTTCACCATAAGTGATCTCTTCCTGGACTTCTCGTACCTCTCCGGAAAAACGGCTACACGTCGTCCTTTGGTTGTAGTTCATACATAGCTGATCGGCATGGTTTTGTCATTACCAAGTGATAGTTGTGTGTGTGTGTGTGGATGTTGTTGTTGTGTTTTAGAGAACACATTTTTGAGAGAGAGAGAGAGAGAGAGAGATACTATAGCATCGATTCCTTTGAGTGGCTATGTGTTTTTCACCCCATCTGCAGATCTATAATTGTGATTATATAACTTTTGTCCCGGTTGCAGTTGTACTGGGATTTAATATATGTGACACGTTGCATTCATTGTAGTGAAGGAGAAAGAAAAGTATTTATTTGTTTGTTTTAAACTAATAATATTGGAGGGTTTAAAATTTGAAACACATTGCAGCGCCTTCAGCCTTGGCATCGGTCGCACACTCACTTGAGTCCTGCGAGATTTTCACCCCGCTGGTTGCTCAAACCAGTGGATTAAAGGCTTTCTCACAGATTTTTTTTCTTTCTTTCCTGAAAAGAGGATTTGCCTCATTGTCTCCATTTATGGTTGCACTAAGGATATTTTTCCAACAGCACTCCAAGGCGGCGTGTGTACATGCATATATTTCCTTGAGCATCTTTCTCTTCTTGCTCTCTCTTCCGCATCAAACGTACAGTATACGATACAATACATATGCGCAGTCACACGTGGATGACCTGATGGGGCCAAAAGCTTTTGTCAATGGTCCGTTGCCACGGAGATGCAGTCCCGATAATGATCACAATGTTGATGCATTGATCGGTAGTTGTGCTGCGCTGCGCTTGCCGTAAAGGGATCTGGATTCATGTCGTGCATCACATCAACAAGTGTCCCGCTGACTCCTTGCATGCGCGCGTGTGTCTTCCAGGTGCGTTACCATAGTGATATTTCTCTCGCTTCCTGGCCCTTTTCGTTTTTCTGTGTACGCGTTGCCATGGAAACTGATATATTCTGCTGCCCGAAGCTTTTATGCCATTTGTCCCCTTTGTCTGAAATAGCACAGAAACCACATGCTGCCGTGCGCTCAAATGGCATTAGTCATCTAACCGCACGGTGCCAGTTCAGTCAGCAAAGTCATTAATCTTTCCACAGTAACATGTGTTAGATGCAAACACAACACAGCAACAACGACAACGCAACAAGCACAAAATCCCAGGCTACACAGAAGCTTTTCATTTAAGGCTTTACATACATTTTTTACAACATCCATGTCTCTCTGAGCTGTTGTTTGGCTTTGATGAACACAAACAATAATCATTTACACATGTTCCTTAATGTGTCTATTACTTTTTGTTCCTCCTTTCTTGCAAAGCACATTTTTGATTTATACTGATTCGGCAGATAGTGCCATATGTTAAATTTGGGATAATCTGATATTTCTAGATGTGTGCAAAGATTCCAGCAAACATCCCTCTGCAGATTTAATAAATACAGGAGCGAAGCAGACGATGGCATTCGTGTAAAGGCTTCGCATCCGGCCATATTTTGGAGGTAAACATTAGGATTGTGACGGTAGCTGCAAGGTAGATTTGTCTCTATGCAGGATATTCAATAAGTTATACACCTCCACTAATCCTTCACGCCAAGATCCGAGATGCATTGTGGCCTGACATTTGTGGGACGAACATTTTGAATGTGATTTGTGGTCTCGTAACACGCGATCCCATTAACCCCTGTGGTTTTGTGTATCACATTAGGAAGCTGGTTATGACCATTTCATGTGTCATTTGTAGCTTATTAACTCCGCTGATGCGGCCAAACACATTAGCATTTAGAAAGGCATCTAATGGTAGCTGACACACATTATCTCAGAATTGACCAGACCTGGTGTTAAAATCCGCCCAGAGATCATCAGACTGAGTTCTGAATGCATCTCATGTGATCGCGTGCGATCAGATCTCACCTCCCTGCTTTATACGTAAATACAGCACAATGAAAGACCATGACCACGACGCTCAGCTTCTGTATTTGGATTTCTGACGAGTTAAAATTGGCCGATGACTCTTTGACTCTTGAAGGCCAGAGTGAATCATAAATCGGTGTTTTTTTTCTTCTTTTTCGCTGCCTTCAGTTGAGTGCTAATGTGGAAAAGAGGCTTGTTCGAAGCTGACATCTGTAACTTTCCACACATTCTGCATAAGGCTTGAATGGTCCCTTTATCCTGAGTGCCCAGAGCCATTACCCAGAGTACTGAGAGCGAATCTGGTGTCAGATATGACACACGTGCAGTCTTCTCTCGGATTTTTAATTCAGGATTAAAAAAGAACGTGTCCTAAAATAAACACTCAAAATGATGGACAGATCAGACAGTTGCATACCAGAATTAAAATTCAATTATCGGCTATGCAGGTGGGCCATGGGGAGTCTGGAAAGCAGGTCCCACAGGTTTTCAGCTCACCGCTGCCAGAGGCCAGCAGTGATACCAGGCCTTGGTCGGCCCCCTTCACTCTTCTGTCAGCATTCCACAGGTTTCATAGTTTGACACTCAAGAGCTGAAGCGCACCCATCCCCTTCAGAAAATCCTGCTGGGCAGGAGCAGCTCGACCGAGGAGAGGCCTGCTATTTCACTTTTCCAACTGTTTGTCTTTTTCTTTTGACGTGCGTGTGTGTGTGTGTGTGTGTGTGTATGAGTGTGTGTGCAGGCATGTGCAAGCATGTGTGCCCCTCAAGCTGTGTGTGAGGTCAAGCAGGGGGGGGGGGGGGGGGGGGCTAGGGTTTCCTCCACCAGCGATAAGGAATGGCCCGCACATTGGACTTGCGTGCACGCGCACACACACACACACACACACACCGCTGTGCTGAATAAAATGCTCTATTAAAAGAAGGCAACATGCAACATGTTTTTCACTGGACTCTGCGAGAGGCTCATTCACACACACACGCGCGCACACACACGCGCGCACGCACGCGCGCGGATGGCTCTCCAGGCCGCCAGTGTCCACCATGGTTGAATGACGGCTCTGTCGCTTCACTGCACTGAGTGAGGTCAAATAACAAGAGAGTTGACAGCAGATGGAATGACCTCAGTCCGTGGTTAACGGAGGTCTAGTTCTCAAAAGCAGAGTGATGTTCTTGTTTTCAGTTTGCCCAGAAGACTTGACGAGTGAACATCATTCGACGGGCGACGTGGTGCAATTTGATGTTTTCAAGAGATGACCGTCTCCGTCTCTGCCGAAGCACAAAATCGGAGCGTGTAAACACAGACACATCAGAGTCCACTCGTAAAGCCCTCTGTCTGGATCAAGCATTAGATAAATCAGAGCCACGTCTCCTCTCTTTCATTTTCCCCGTCGTCCTTAACCTCTACCTCTCGCTGACCTCTTCTCTCGGTAGACACGGAGGAATGCATGACCAGAGATTCAGACGACTCAAATGTTCATCAAAGCCAAAATCGCTCGCCGGCCTTCCAGCAAATTCATCACCATTCACTTCGGTTCAGTCACAGATTAAGCACATTAAGCACATGCAGAGGAGGCGCGATGACTCCGACTGTACTTGTTGATATGCCCTGGAACTGGACTGACCACATCCCTTCCTCCGCATACGCTTTACATTCTAATGCAAGTTTATGTGAGCGGACAGCATATTGCAAATCCATCAGTGGAAGGCTTCAGTGCTGGAAGTTGTCCTCACTTGCTCCTTCGAGAAAGACGGGCCTTTTTCTCCGCCCACAGTCTTTCTGTGTATCTTTCTGCGTAGGCTACATTAATCCTATACATTTAGTTTGGATATCACATAAAAATCAATACTCCCCCCCCCCCCCTCTGCAAACAATGTAGGCTTGAAGTTTTTACAGTATTTCCATCCCAGTGACGACCCTGTGAGGCTAAACCTGATCTGCCCTCTAAACCATTTTATGTGACTAAATTAAAATGTCTTAATATGTCGCAATAGCGTCATGATAACATTGGATCAAATAACACTATTTGTGTGTACAACAAAAAAAAAGAGAGGGGGGGGGGGGGGGGGGGGGTATTTGAATGAACCCACCAGACACGTTTTTACTGTAAAATCATTGTCTTCTGTTTTGTTTGGCTCTCACAACTCTGATCTGATCGGTGTTTCCAGTTTTCAACTGTTTTTTTGACAAAACCCAGCGACAATCTGACCTCGCGCTGCTCAACACCGAGTGTTAGACAGAGTTAGCGACTCGCTCGCGCATATAAGGTGTAAGTGGGGACCGAAACAGAGCTGAAATTTGAAAGAATATTTGATTTACATACATGATTAAGGTGGTAGGCTGAGCACATGGCGTGCAAAAACAATTGCACAATGCTGCATCATCCTAACCCGTGTGTTGACTCTTGTGTGCGACAGGGTGATTTCACCTGGAGCAGCCTGTCGGGCCGGAGCGTTCGCCTGGCGCCCGTCGCCATCCAGAGCCTGTCGGAGCTGGAGAGGGCCAGGCTGCAGGAAGTGGCCTTCACGCGTTTACATCAGGACTATGACCTGGGATGTCAGATCACCATGCCAAAAGGTGGGATCATGTGTGTGTGTCTCTGTGTGTGTGTGTGTGTGTGTGTGTGTGTTTTCATGCATTTTGCAGACCTGAGCCAAACAGTGTCACATAATTGTTGGTTGTAAGTTCCGGATGGGTGGACTTTACTGCCTCACTACCTCAGATAGCATCAGGTTGTTAAGACCCTGATATTTATGTGACTGTTGACTGGTCCATGTTGCAAACACTACCACTTTTTCTGAATCCAGGTTTTTCTGTGTAGGCTTGTGCGGATACTCTCAAGCGTCCGAATACACTTCCAAGTGTATTCAAGTGAATGCTCGCTCTGTTTTGGGGAAGTTGTGACAACACTCGAATTTATCTGTAAACCATACTTCACCATTGGCAAAGGGTGCTTCCTGTTGGAGCCCCCTCATCCTCATAACGACAAAGGCGACTCCATTTCCGCTGCAGCTGAGGCCGGGTGCAGTCGCCCCGCGAGTCACCATGTACACTTACACTTTTAAAAAAGTCCTTACTGTCGCAAAAGCAGGAAGTGTTTGTCGTAAAGATTGACAACTGTGTTTTCCCTCTTATTGACCAAACCATAAAGTAAATAGCAGTTGATAGCTGTTAACTAGCCGTTTTCTAGTTAGCCTTCAAATATTAATAATAATAATTATAATAATTTTTAGCGGCCATAGAAGGTCAAATTGTCCCATGACTCTGATAAATAAAGAAGAAAACATCTTTTTTTCTGCTTTCCTGTCCAGTTAATTCTTTTTAGGCCCCCTCAGATTTCTCTGGTTTCCGACCCCCAGGCCGGGAGCCGCTGGTTCAGATAATCTGGCTAATTGGCTTGTTTACAGCCTGAGAGATTGTCTGCACAGACTTTGTTGAAGAGCTGCTGCTGTGTTTTCAGATCTTAGCAATAATCTTAGAATATGACTTGACATTCCGGCTTCAGATGCGGTCTCGTTGTTGGAGTGGTCGCACAGATGCACATGATGCGCCGTGAGTGCAACATCTTCTCGCTGCACCGTATAGGAGTGGAGTGCAGCGGCTGCCATGGCAGCAGTATAGTGCGGCCAGTGGATTACCCCGGGCCTTGCATTCCAGCTGAAGGTTAAACCTCTCCCCACCATGATTTAATACGTACTCGTCCCCGTTGCATATGAATTCCAGAGCCCCCTGACGGCCGACCGCGTGCTAACGAGGGAAATATTTCAACTCGTGTGAATGTGTGTGTGTGTGTGTGTGTGTGTGTGTGTGTGTGTGTGCGCACGCGCGTCTTTCAGCGCTGCTAATGTGGGCTCACTGTTCCGCGAGAGCCGTGGTTTCTAGTGTTTCTTCAAGAGCGAAACGTCTGACTAAAGGAGGATGGAACAGAGAGGGATGGTGTGAGGTTGTGCAAAGGTTCATCAGGCAGTTTCTCAAATGGTGGGGAGTTAAACTGGGGTGAGGTTTGGAGGTTCGGGGGATTTCCGTACGGCTTTGGGAGCCATCTGACAAAAATCCAAACCATTTCCTATCTCTGCTTCTCCCTCCGCCCTCCCTCTCGCACAGCCCCTCGCTCTCCATCACAACATCTGCTTTCTCTCTCCTTCTACCTCACACCCTCTCCTCACTGTTTCCCCCCCATTTTTTCTCTCTCTCTTAATACACCCCGAGATTTCCCTTCTAGTCCATTTCACTTCAAGCTGAAGTCGTTCTGCAGCCCAGAGCCTAAAGAGGACAAGTTTCTCACGTATCACCGCAGTGGCATTTAATCGATTGTCGGAGAACAACTTGTTCAGATCTGTCAGCGATGGTTGGACACATGTGGTAACTGAACCGGCTCCATCACGTCAGAGGCTAGCGCTTCCATCGAGCGCATTGTGGGAGCTGGATAAAGTTTCCTGAGCCCCACAAGTCATTCATTTGATACAGCCGAAGGGAACATCTGGGGTTCAAACTGAGGTTGCTCCACCAGCAGGTCAAGGCAAAAGCTCCAAAATGATCTGATGTGCAAAAGAGCTGGTCTCGGAGAGCAAAAAAAGCAAGCAGCAATGTGACCGACTGATAGCGTTAAAAGTCGCTGAGGTCGCCACGTCCTGACATCCTGGCCCCGAGACAAGTTCCAAGGCTTTATAGTTGCGTGTGCCACGGTTTTCCAGAGTTTCCTGATCATTAATCAGCAAGTTCGGGACTCATTCATCATGTAGACAGCTGACAAAGAGGCTTTCCTCCTCTCAGGAAAACCTCCGCTCCAACACCTGCATGTACAGCGCTCAGGAATTAACATATAAGCCGATATGATTGTTTGCAATGCCTGGTTTGTTCTCCCAATTTTTGGCAGTCGTAGCACATCAGATATGTGTATTTGCAAGTACACTACAATAATAACTTTCCAGTGTCAAGATCCCTCTCAATTATAAGTCATATTCACTTAATGTGAGGTGATACAAAGATTATATGTATGGTCAAGCAAAGTAAAATATTTCCCAGTATCCAAAGTAAGAAATCCATTCATATATATTGGCCAGTGTAGATACAAGTTATAAGGAGTTTTATGTTTTTATAGATTCTTTTCATTTTTGCTGACTACTACGGTAAGTGGCCATGTCTGACGTCGTGTGAGCGAATTGGATTTAAGTTCATAGACGACTTCCCCCCCTCCCTTGGTTGATTGTTGTCTGCATTCCTGATATAAGCTTATTATGAGTGAGCGATATAAGCGTGATCAGATGAAGCGGTCCTGGTGGAGACCACTTGTTTCAGATGATTTATGTTCTTGCTTTTTTTCCCGGCGCAGATGGACAGAAGAGGAAAAAGTCGCTGAGGAGGAAGTTGGACTCTCTTGCAAAAGAGAAGAGTAAAGACAAAGGTACACAAAGTTCTTTCAACACGCACTCTGACGTGGGATTTCTCTCTCGCTCTTCTCTGTCTATCCGTCTCTGTCACGAACGTTTCGCCATCCTGCCAGCGAGCCCGAGGGGCCGGTCTGCGCTGTCCACCCCACAGGCAGGTGAACAGCGGGGTTATGAAAACACAGTTTTTGTTTACCGGGCCTTGACAGTTTATATTTAGCTTAAGTGGATGGAGCCCTTTGTAAGGGGGCCGGGGCCCCGAGATGCGGCCGCCCTGCTGCACGAAGGAAAGCTTATTTGGCGCAAAGCGAAGAGGACGTAAGTCAAAGGAGCCCAGATGGAAAGAGTGGCGGGAGATGAAATAAAAATGAGCTTCTCTTGTCAGATTTGTGAGCAGGTGGGTGCGGATCGCAGATTTCGATTTTTGCCCTCAATAGACACACTTGTATTTGACAGCGTGCCATGCTGACACTACTGCAGATGTTTGCATAGCCTGGAGTAGTAGGTAGTACTAGTAATGGTCTTTTCTTTCTCTGTGAAGCGAGCGAAGCCTTTACCTTTGCAAGAGAGAAGAAGGAAAACGCCGGTGTAGCATGTAGGTAATGCGGGCTGCATGTGTTGGAACTTTGGAGCGCCGGCGGCCGACAGTACCTCGGATAGGATCAAGTCAAGCCAAAGCGAAGACTTAGTAATTGATCTTACAAATGCTCGTTGGCATTTTTCGCCGTTTTTGTCCTGCGAGGTAAACCGCGTCCATCTGCGCACATTAAAGCAACATTTTCATGTTATTCATAAGTGTCCCTGAGGGCCTCTGGGGTACTCTCTGCACACACACTGAGAACACATCCAGCTGATATAAACACATTACGTGGACATGGACATAAATAGTGCTGGACAAAAGATGCTGCAGGCTGGAGAAAATGTAGATTCATAAAAAAATCTGACATGGCCGCATAAATGTGGCCTGGCTGCGGACACACACTGATGTGCTCTGCATGACGTTGGCAAAGGCCTGTACGTTATGCGATCCAGATTGTGTACATGTGCACGACTGTGTGTGTGTGTGTGTGTGTGTGTGTGTGTGTGTGTGTCTGTGGGTTACATAAGCCCTGTTAATGCTGTGAGGCTGCAGAGCAAATTTGTTGTGTCACAGTGTTAGTGGTCATGTCGCTCATGAACCACAGCCCTCCACTTGTGGTTGTGGAATGCATTTTGCTTTCTCCCTCTCTCTCTCTCTCTTTTTTTATGTCTACTTTTTTTTACACAAAACACACACACACACACACACACACACACACACACGCTGAGCTGCTGGTCTGTTTTCTCTCCGCTGTTGGCTCAGCCTTTGGGATTCTGTACGATAGAACATATAGCCTGTGATGACCCGGTATGACATCATTTCTCTCTGTAGTCAGTCCTGTGCATGTCTCCGTGAGCTGGCAGCAGTTCAACACAGGTCCCTGGTCGGTTGCCGTGGTCTTGCTTCACTTAGTTGCCATAT
Source organism: Scophthalmus maximus (assembly GCF_022379125.1). Taxonomy (NCBI): domain Eukaryota; kingdom Metazoa; phylum Chordata; class Actinopteri; order Pleuronectiformes; family Scophthalmidae; genus Scophthalmus; species Scophthalmus maximus. The sequence continues at coordinate 28,062,439 of NC_061515.1, forward strand.
GAACTCGGTCTGTTTTTACCACATGCCTCAGTGCCGTGCTGCCTCTAAAAATGACCCACGCCGAGAACATGACATTGATTTAGGGTAAGGCTCATCAAAGTTGGGTTATTTTGGTCTAAGGCCCTGGAATTAGTGGTCTGTTTTGGGGTTTTTTTTCTCTCTCCCAGCTGTCTCTCTGCGATGTCTTCATTTTGGAAAACAGCTGTAGTGCTGCAGTAGTGCTATACAAGCTTTTCAGTGACACGGTCAACATGGGCTGTGACGCTTTGACGCCATGTTAAAATGCAAGCTCAAACAGAAGTAATAAAGTGTCTAGAGGCAGATGTGTTTCAAGTGCACGTTTAAAGTTCACAGCTATTTTTTCATAGAGCTTCCTTTTTCCTTTATTTCTCTTCATCTCACAGCTACATCTGTGCTTTTGTTGGTCACGCACAGTAAGTTTACTCTCTCATCCCATGCTTTTCCTGCCGCCTCCATTTTCTGCCTGAGATCTTCTACGTCCCTGTCTTTCCTCATATTCTTTTCCAACACCAACGCCTTGTGTTTTTCGCGCAGAATGCATACCCCAGGCCTTCAGTTTACCGCTCTCCCAAGTCATCGGCAATGACAGAACGCACCGGCAGCGCCAGGACGGCTATCGGCAGGACCATCCGCAGCGAGAGGAGCACAAGGACTCCTCCGACCTTGTCTCGTCCATCTTACAGGTCTGTAGATTTATCTGTAAATTCATCCGTATCCTGTGTTGAGATGAATCCGTTTGTTTCGGGGTGTTCGAGGTTATCGCATTCGTACTGTATGAAGAAAAAGCCAAATGAAAGTGTTGGAACGTGTGTCCTGCAGTTTGCCACCAAGCGGCCGTCCAATAAGGAGTTGTCCAGCAGTAACTCCTCGCTGAGTTCGACGTCAGAGACGGCCAATGAGTCGACGTCACCCAACACCCCCGAGGCTGCGCCGCGAGCCCGCAGGAGGGTGAGATGAAGTTCAATGAAATTGATTGCAGTCCGACCTAGCATGGTCATTCCGGCAAATTGGTTTGAATCGAATGCAACCCCTCGTCCTCCAGGGGGGCATGTCGGTGGACTCCATCACCGACCTGGACGACAACCAGTCGCGCCTGCTCGAGGCGCTGCAGCTCTCTCTGCCGGCCGACACGCCGAGTAAGAAGGAGAAGCACCGGGACAAGAGGCTGAGCCTCAATCCCATCTACCGCCAGGTGCCCCGGGTGGTCGACAGCTGCTGTCAGCACATCGAGAAATACGGTGAGCAGCCACTTTACTGCCCTAACCATCGCATGTGTACATGCAGCCCCTTCATCTGCCATCTGTCGCTACAATGGCAGCCGTGAGAGACGGAGTGTTCTGTTGTTCTCCTCTCTCGCAGGTCTGCAGACTGTGGGGATCTTCAGAGTGGGCAGCTCCAAGAAAAGAGTCCGACAGGTGAGCGATCTGGGTTAGTCCATCATGTGGTGGTTCGGTGATGTCAAAATCACCCCTAAGCTGCTTCCAGACATAAACTGAATTCTGAACATTGAGCTCCACAGACTGGGAGGGCCACAGCACATAGTCATCAAAACCCATTGAGTGATTCCATTGGGCACCGTATGCAATGTCATTACGTACCACTGTACCCATACGTAAGCCAAACAGCACCATACAAATTTGACAGACAACAATTCAAAGGCAAGCTCTGCCGAAAATTGATATTGCTTTCACGTTTTCTTTGCCATCAGCGAACAGCAACAAACAAATCCTACCGTCTAAAGGACAGATTGTGTCATAACCCACACACAACGACGCACCGTGTGCCCTCCATGGTGCCGAAGCTGCATTTGCCATCTAATTAATGTAAACACACAGCGATCCGGTCGAGCTGATGCCGTACTTGTTATTCAAGCAAATACATTCTTACCAGTCATTCTACTTACTCCTACACCTTTCATTATCTGTCACCTTTGACTCCGGTGGATAAACAGTTAAAAGAAATAAAAAAAAAATAATGATATACAGAAATCAGGGTTAAGCTTTTTTGGGTCAATCAGCGTGGGCAGCATCGTTTTTTACATAATCTTTTCTTTTTCATGTTTTTATAACACGGACTTCCACTAGCAGCAAGTACAGGGGGACAGTTATTGTGGGAGGGGGGGTCCTTCATTCACCAGCAGGCACAAGGACACTTGTTAGACCTTCAGGTAAATGTCCACGATTTTCTGAATAATCGCGGAGGTGTGCCATCTCTTTTGAAGAAAAACTCACCTGTCTAACTTGAACCCTTATGTAACCGTAATCTTCTGTTTGGGGTCCTTGAAAAATCCAACAGCTCAGAAAAGAAACTTGAAGCCATTTAATCAGCTTGAGCCTTCGTGATGTCTCTGAACACTGCGAACAGAGATGATTTTGAATAGAAGACATCTTGTAAAAAGAATTTTATTTACTGTGCTTTGACGGACCACTCTACCTCTGTGTATGAGTGTAATGCTTCTTCTTTATTATAAACTCAGTGAGTGAAACAGTTTGTTCCCACAGCTGGACATTATGTGAGACAAGTGTAAATGTCCATTTTGCAGTCGCTGCTGTCACTATTCATTAGCTCATGTTAATGTGTAATTCGAAAAACTGGTGCATGCCGCACCCAGGTGACCCATGTGCGTCCATCGCCATGGCCGACAATAGACTTTCTATTGTTCTGAAGGTCATCCAAAGGTCAGATGGCGGAGATTTCGGATCCTTGCTGGTAAAACAAGTTTGAGTTGAGAGTCTACCAGGTCACTTGGAGGACCAAGAGGAAGCATGTGTGTGCTACCTACAATATGGTCCCCATTGTTGTGTTAGGATGTTTCTGAATCCCGCTTCTTCCTCTCTTTCCCCTGTGTCCTCCCTCTTCCCCTTGTCCCTCCTTCAGCTACGTGAGGAGTTTGACCGTGGCGTTGACGTCCCGCTGGATGAGGAGCACAGCGTCCATGACGTGGCTGCTCTGCTGAAGGAGTTCCTCAGGGACATGCCCGACCCTCTCCTAACCAAGGAGCTCTACACGGCCTTCATCAACACCACGTGTAAGATTCATCCCTATTCCTTCTCTCTGTAGTTGGTCTGTTCTCCTTTCAGTTCTTCCTGCCTTTTCTACAATTGATCCTGATCTGTCTTGCAGCGTTGGACCCAGACGAGCAGCAGCATGTTGCTCAGCTGCTGGTCTACCTGCTCCCAGCATGCAACAGTGACACGCTCCATCGCCTGCTGGACTTTCTGTCCACGGTGACCGCTCACGCCCACGACCGGCAGGACAAAGACGGACAGGAGGTGAGTGACGGTTTTTATCAACAGGAAATACAACTTTTAAAAATTCCTCAATCAAATCCAAGAAAGAAGTAGCAAAAATAATCACAAACATACGAGAAAGTCTAGCCCAAACATCACATTTAGCCACGTGCAACATGTGCCAAGCTTCCTAAAACTTCTGTTTGCCTTCTGTTTCCACCTCATTGGGAGGAAAACGACCAAAGAAGTGATAGAAATCAGTTGGTGTGGTTGGTATGTGCATATATTTCTCTTTGCCTTCCAGGACTGAAACAGCGCGAGCGTTGATGTGAGATTGCTAAACAGCCTGGTGTTGATTATCACATCCGTCATGATGTGAATGGCTGCATTTACTTCTAATCTGCACTCTGGATGACTGGAGTCAACATTCAGCTTGTCTACTGCTACTGGCTGTAAAATGTACAAGGGCACGTCTAGTCTTAAGTCCAGTGAGCAATCTCACGTCCTTTAACTGAAGTCAATCTGGTCAGAGTAAACGTCTCTCGGCCTTCCTCAAGCGACAGGCCTAGCTTGTATGGCGGGGGGGGGGACGTTGCATAACTTCAAAAATATTCCCTGGTGCTGCCCAGAACGAGTGTAATCAAAAACCAATTTTGGATATAATCACAGTTAAAACTGTGGGTCAGCACTGGAATGTATTACAGCTGAAGTTACTGAGGAGTCCCCAAGACAGTGGTCCCCATGATGAGGGGCAGGACCTCCCTGTGCAGGCGCCGTGTGCTCATGGGTCGGGGCCTTTTCTCATGGATTGTTCTTGGCTCCTAAGGAAATCTCAATCTCATACGAGCAAGTGTGATGCTAAAAACCTTTCCCTAAGTCTACCGAAGAAATTAAAATGACTTCAACAGTCATGTTGAAACAGAGGGGATGACATATCGATGTGTTCTGTATCAAGACGGTCGAGATCGCACACGTTGCTCGGATGGGGCCCGGTTTGTACGCGTGGGAGTGCACGGGTGTGTTTCGAAGAGAAACTGTCTGTTTTAGTGTCTCTGCATGTGCGTGGGTATGACTTCCACCACTTGTGTGCAAGAGAGCGAGTGTGTTGTCCAAGTGTGCACTGTATTTGTGAAAGAGGAGCATTGAGTGTAGTTTGGCATGTGCGTGCACAGATGGCAGTGTGTTTTGTTGTCTCTGTGTGTGTTTGCACACGAGAATGAATGGATTGAAACACGGGTGTGTGTGTGTGTGTGTGTGAGTGAGTGTTTTCCCTGCATGACTCCATGGCTCCAGTATCTGTATCGGAGATCGTGACAGGAAGTTGGAGCACTTCACACTGAGCCTGGGACAACACGGCGATACTTTTGGTTTCTTGTGGCTCCCATCTTTCCTTCGGGACTGGGAGTGGAAAGGGAGGAGAGTGGGAAAGAAGCTGAAAAAGTATAATTCATCCCGTCGACGGCATGTACAAGGCTTGCAGGGCTTTTGACTTTTTAAAAATTAAAGATTAAAGATTAAAATGCGTCACATGATGTGAATCATCTCTCCCTATCCTCGTGGAAGCTGGGAAATCTGCCACATACTCCAACACCCTAAGTGTTACCAGACCCCATGGAGCCACCCTGTATCCATCTAGTGCTCAAAGTGCCAATAACACAGAAGGAGGGCTGTAACAACCGACACAGAAGGTGGAAGGGTGAGGTGAGGAAATGAACATGATAGATTGGATAGAGGATGGAGTGGGAACTGGAGAAGAAACTGGAGAAAGGTCAGGAGGGACAAGATGAAGTGTTTCCAAAGACTGTTATCACGCAGTGATGTCATCCCTGCAACTTTGAATATTTTCTCCTCATCTTGGAGGAAAAACACCTCCTCGTCTCTCTGACGACACTGTGTGCAAAGGGCAAACTTAAAAAGAGATGCACCAGAGTCGGCCTTCTGGTTTTTCTAGCACCGTCAATTGCTCAGCATTGCTCTCATCTCACCAGTCTCATTTGACCATTGTTGGTAAAAGAATGGCCTACGAGGCCTTGTCAATGGTGGAGGAATCTCCGTCGGGTTCACACAGGACGTGCCTGACGCCGCGGCAGGGACAGAGTTGTGCTTTTTTTGTGTGTGTCTGAATCCAATCCAAGCCGTTTGTTTCCCCCAAATTGCAGATCACCGGGAACAAGATGACGTCTTTAAACCTGGCCACCATCTTTGGCCCAAACCTGCTCCACAAGCAGAAGAGCAGCGATAAAGAGTTCAGCGTCCAGAGCTCGGCCAGGGCTGAGGAAAGCACGGCCGTCATCGCCGTGCTGCAGAGGATGATCGCCAGCTACCAAACCCTCTTCATGGTCAGTCAGTGAGCCCGTGGGTTTGCCACTGGCCTGGTCATAACCCCCTACCTCCTTCTTCATTCTTTTACACCTCAACACAGTCTCACATTGTCTTGCACACGTCTCCCTCTTACATTCCTGTGTGGACTTAAAGTAAGACAATCCCTCCTGGCTTAGCACACAAAGGCTGTGTCTCCGTCAATAAAAACACAGCCCGGTTTAGTTGACAGAGAGAAAGACGAGACAGAAACAAACAGAGGAAAGAAAGGAGGTAAAAGGAGTGAAAGATGACGAATGGATAAGGAGTGTGAGCGTATGAAGCATAAAAATAAAGTACAATCTTGCCAGTTAGCTGACAGCAACGTCAAGAACCTTTCGTCCAGACACTCCAACTGTGTTTTTTTCCAAAACAAAAGAATGAAAATTCGGGCATGAAATCCTCCATGTGGTGTCTGAAGAGGTCACCATTTCCCACGGATTACCGCCTCATCGGTTGCTTTTTGTTCCTCGCTGTTCCTGTGATTCGCACAACAGCGTAGACAGGCCGCTCGGGTCATTTCAGGTCCGGAACCCTCAGCCGTAATGTTTTGTAATCTGCCACCGCCGTGCCCCCAGAGGCTTACATTCCTGCAGTAAGCCAATGAAGAGCTATTAATCGCGTATAGTGAACTGGGACGGAGATTTGTAGGCAGCTCCAGTTCTATGAATGACATCTGAAAGTTGTTTCGTAACATGCTTATGTCTGAATCTGTTAAAGATCTGGCGACTTGCACTTGCACAGCGTTTGAAGGATGAGAATCCGTCTTTCATCTGTTTGGCCGGTGTTCTCCATTATAATCCACATGTGTGATAAGCATACATTTCAGCTAATTACTAGAGGATCACACGGACTAAACTGCTCCTATTGTTTTGTACAATAAGGATAATACGGATCAATGCTCAAAGAGGTCCACCTGAATGAAGACCACGCTTTTATTAAATGGTAAAGTAAACTCTAATGTCATGTCTGACGTGAAGATGCGGAGGTTCGTGTCATTTACGCTAATTCAGTTTAAAACTGGAAGGTAGATGCTGAATCAGGGCAAAAATCTCTGCACACAAATCAGTGGTGTCATCTAACATGTAACATAGTCCTAAGAATGCAAAACGGAAAATGAAATGGTCTTGGTTTGTGTCACTGTTGCTGCTGTAGGTGCCTCCTGATCTGCAGAACGAGGTGTTGATGAGTCTGTTGGAGACTGATCCAGATGTGGTGGACTACCTCTTGCGGAGAAAAGCGTCACAGTGAGTTGCACAAGCACGCCCTCGCGTCTCCCTTGCGTCTCTCTCTCTCTCCTCAATTCTTTTCGACCACATTTGCTTTCCCCCACAGGAGTCCCGACCTGCTGCCGACGGAGGAGCCCTTCACGCTTAGCGAGCGCCGTTCCTCCAGCGACTCCAACAAGGCGTCCAGTGGCGAGGTGTCCCCCTATGACAACAACTCCCCGGTCCTGAGTGAGCGGAGAGGAGACCCGGGGAGCCCGGGTGCCTACACCGTGGTGGGGCAGGTGGCCGGCTGGAGGAGAGAGCCCGGAGCAGCTGACCCTTCGGGGACCAAAGGTGCCACTCAGTGATAGATCGATTTTATATAAGAAATACAGTGTTCTCAGGATTTTAATTACATGCCTTTTTTCTCGGTTTGTATTTTCCTGGGTTGGGTGCAAGTTAAATTTACTTTGAACTGGGAAGTCTGACCTCTGTTCCGTCCCGCAGACACTACATCGGAGGAGCACGTGAACATCTGGGGGACGTGGCACAGTACTCTGAAACCAACACTCAAGGACCAGTCATTCACAGGTGAACCACAACTCCAGGTCCCAGTGGTTAATGAGCCAGAGCAGTCTGTGCCTGGCACCCGCTGTTGGCTATTCACCATCAGACAGGAACAAAAATCAAGCACACGAGCCTTTGCACTCAGGGCTTCTTCTGTGATTTGCAGTCCTGCTGTTTTTTTTATTCATTCATTCTAACGAGAGGACAGACGGCACTTTCATACAGGAATAAACAGCTGCACAAGTTGAAGTGATCAACACTTAATATAATGATATAATAAGTAATTCCACTAATGCAGCGGATGTTCTGTTTCGGCAGGTTCCCATGGCAACATGTCAGAGGGAAGCTCCCGCAGCTCACAGGAAGGTCTCGATGGACTCCACGGCGACGGCAGGCATCCGGCCGCGGTGCATCGGACTTTGACGGCGCCCGGCGTCGCCGAGTGCAGACCCCACCCTCCGGTCACCAGAGTGTGTACCAGCCCCCGCGTGGATACGGGGCGGCCGCGCCTGCGGCTGAACATCAGCCCGTCTGCGACGTCGCACCTCAACAGCACGCCGGGCCTCCAGCGGGCGAGCGGACACAGAATCAACCCGGGCTCCAGACTCCAAGGCGGCGCCAACACTGGCGACAGTGGCCCGGCTACGCTTGACGACGGCCGCTGTCCACCCCCTTATAGCGTCCACCATCGACTGTCTGGTTCTCAAAGTTCACCTCAGCTCCCGGCGGCTCAGCGGCCGCCCCTGCAGCACGGGAGGCTGAGTGCGGCGCAGAGTAACTCGGCCTCGACAGCGGAGGCCCAGATGGTGCCACAGAGCCCAGAGTGGCAGGACTGGCAGAGGGATCGGTGGCAGATCTGGCAGCTGCTGTCCTCGGACAATGCTGACACACTGCCTGAAACGCTGGTGTGATCTCGGACTGTCAAGATTCTGCTCCGCTCGCCCACCAATTGCGTAATCCGACCGCTCCTATAGACAATCACTTCTCCCCAGTTACCCTGCCTTTCGTCCACTCATCCATGGATTTCATCCTTCCCCCTTGAACCTTCTGTGCTTCTCCCGCATCTTATTGCCATGGTGTTGTTGTTTACGTGTGCAGCTGCTGCCTTACACAGACTTTTGCATCCAAGAGCCACTAGTATTTCCTGTATTGTATGGATGTTCAAAAGTTGCTCCTGTTGCTATAGCACGCCTGTTTTGTCCGTGCGGACTAAATGAGTTGGGAGCTTTGAGACATGGCCATCAGAAATACCTCAAAAAATCTTTTCTTTTGACACCTCTACTTTGTCCACATCTGCTATTCTGAGAAAGTTGGGCCTTCATATCTCAATTCAGAACAATAGGAAAGCACCATTTGTTCTGTTTTTTTGTATTTTCAATTCGTAATTTTTACTTTTTTAAATTAAAATTCACCATAAGACTAAGATGTATGCATGAGTAATTGCTGCTAAATGTAGATTTTTGTGTGTGCGTACTCTTGATGTAGTTCAGTCACATCTGTCTGAAAGGATCAAATGTTGAACTACTTGTCTGTGTCAGCTGTTTGGCCATATATATACACACATATATATGGCCAAACTGTTGACAGACATACCTATACAATATATATGAAAATTGATATGTATATATATAACTATATAATTTGCCAATCTACCTAAAAGTAAGTCAGCCCTCTTGACAGCCAGTCTAAATGTTGGTGTTTGTCAGACTGCTGTTTTCTGTCTTTAACATTGAATGTAAAATGCTTCACTTATGGCGAAATGCTTGAACCTAATTACAAAGCACTCAGCTGTAAGTTTGCTTATGTCCCTGCAGTCGTGATTTTTCTTTCTTTTTTCTTCTTTAACTTCAGGATATTTTATCGTACAGTTGTTTTCATTTCATCCCGCTGATCATTTCTAAGGAGACTCAAGATCTTATGAGAAGCGGAGCAAGGAGGTTTTCATCATGGGGTTGGCGTGAGGATCATTCTGTATTTCTAGATATTCTTAAAAAGATGCTCAAACACCACTAAACAGTAATACATGTATGTGAATTCATAAGAAAATATATAATCCAGCAGCGGTCCAACTGAAGTGCTTAAAAAAAGTTGTGGAAATATGCGTCCTAAAAAAACACCCACTACCAATCTGTCCAAATCCACAGTCACAGTCACGTGGGTATTTGCTGGCAAATATTTCACATTTCCTTAATGTATGGTGTAATATGAGCTCATCTGAAGCTACGCCAGCATTAAATCTGGAAACACTGTGTTCAATTTGACCTCTTATGCTGTACATTGGAGGTGACACTGGCAATAAGTGTCACATCTGCAACAAGGAAAGATTGAGGTAAGGGTTATGGCGCCATCTAGTGTCCGACCATGTGCATCGCCATGCTTCTGCGTCCCGCTGTTCAGTGTTTCCATGGCATCCATCAGCACGCTTGCAATTAGAAGCACCTCTTTGTGAAAATGTAAAAACCAAAACAAAAAAATGCGTTTGAGGAAATACATGTGCCAAAGTTCTCACCCTTAAAAGTTTCTACATGCATTGCTCGAGGTTCATATTGTGAATTTTTTGGTATTAGTTTTTTATTTTATTTCAATGTTGAGTGTTGTAATATATGAATACAATATAACAATTTTATATCAAGAAAGGAAAAAAAGCAACAAAAAAAAATAAAAAATCCAGTAATCCTTATGGTCCTAGCTTGGCCTCCCCAAAACAAGACCATGTTTGACACCAAACTAAGTGTTATGATGTTTCTTTGTTTTTGTTTTTGTTTTTATTCGTGGGGTTTACTGGGTCCAAGTTGTAATGAAATATCTGGTAATTGCTTTTTGTACCGTGTGTCATCATCAATATGCTACTATGGAATTAAATATGGTAAAGTTTACGCCTGCTGTCACTGTCAGTGCTTCATGATGATGCTGGCAATATGCCTTAAAAATGCGTAAAATGTCAAAATATAACAATTGTCATTTATAGTCATGTGACAGTACTGAAACTGTCACAAAAGCACCAAATAATACAACTTATTGTGGATAAACTATGACATATTCCTGCAGGCGAACATCAGAAATAGCAACATGAAGCTTTCTGTAATTGTTTAATGTTTAGCCACGATTGCTCACCATGATATGAACTCAGTTAATTGTTGAGTATCTTTTTCATTCCTTAAGCAACTCTCCTTAAAAATCATCTGGAATATTATGGAAAAAACAACAAAAACAACTGCTGCATGCAATGTAATGTCGCACACATCCCGCTAGAGGTCAGCCAAGGGCCTTGAATAGCTCCTTGAAGTAAATGTACACGTTTGAGATCCGAAGCCAAGTGAACAAATGTCCCTCCTTCTTCACTGTACATCTCTGAAACTGCAATTGATGATGGACAAAATTAGTTTTTTGAAGGTGACAGATGGAGCCAAGTCGACGCTAAAACAGAAAAGGAATAACTGTAATGACTAGATGTTTAATGGTTTGGAAACGTGAAAGTGCGGATAGAAAAAATAGAGAGAGATTAAATGCCTTTGGTTTCAATTGTCGTCAGCTCCACCTGATGGCATATTAAATCACCTAACAGTCTTCCAGAGAGATGAAATTACCTGCCAGCAGACCATTAGACATATTGGAAACGGCAGTGGACGAGCATTTAGGAGTCTTACTCAGTTTGAGAGGGGACGGACACGGCAGATGTGTGACCAAATCGAAAAAGAGACAAGGCACGGCGACGTTAACGTTTGCTTCCTCTCATTCCTCATAATGAACTTGAGAACAAAGTGACCGTTCTCTGACTAACGGCTAGTTTCAGAGTTCTGATCAACTCTGGGAAGTAGTAAGAATTTCTTGCATTTCACAATCAGACACATACACTTGGATCCTGAGGACCCCTTTTTATTCGTTGCATTTCTCATCTTTAGATGAGATTGCTCATTCCACATTCCATCCCTGTTGCCATGAACTGCGTATCAGCAGTGTTTGAAAGGAGTACGTCATCTTTCTGCTAAGGGGGGTTCCGATTAATTGTTTTCAGTGGGGGGCAGTTTGTTTCAGATGCTGTCCTCTAGTCTCCTTCTAGTTTCTTTTGTCTCTCTGTCGGTTACTGGACGGGGGCCTGATTTTAAATAGAATTTTGTGGACCATGACGACAAAACAAAGCTGCTTTATTTCAGTGGCTAATGACTTGGCCCAGAGAAACATTATCCAGTGGGCCGAGCTAGAAGACAATTTGCCAGAAAAATACACAGGCACAAATAGGTATGCATGAACTCATCCACACAGAGACACTCGCAATGGCCAATACAAGAGCTCAGGCCCCATCCCGGGAGGAGGTGAAGAAAAATCCATGCATGGCAGTAAACAAAATGTGGATTTCAGTCGATGTTGTTTTTTTATATCACATGTGAGGTAGTGCATGTCGCACAACAAATAGAGCAGTGCATGCACCATTATTATTTCCAATACGCATGCAGAAACACATGGACACACACACACACACACACACACATACACACACACACTCCCTGAAAAGACTTCGACCCACAAGGTCCTCATTAGCGGACACGGTCGGTGCTTTTCTAATGTGTTGCCTCGCATGGTTCCAAAACTGGCCTAAAGATATGAATGCGAGAAAAGGGTCCAATTAACCCAGCTGCAATTCATTGTTGAATAAATCACATCACTGTCGGAGAAGATAAAACACGAGTCCATTTTCAAAAACACCCCGCCTCCAAAGTGTGCATACCTCCATCGAGGCTGCGCTATCCTGTAGATGTATATAGATATGACAAAAAAAGGTTTGAATAACTGAATTGGCATGAAACGCCTTTTATTCAAGTAAGAGCTGAAGCCCCAGAGAAATTTACAAAACTATTCAAGAATGTCCTTTCTTGGGCAAGACTACTGAGATTCCGAAAACAACCGTTCATGACAGTTAAGAGCAGAACATACATTCACACAAGGCGTGCATTGGCTGTGATCACACATAACTGTAGAAAAGCTACTGTAAGGAGCCAAATGAGGCTTTTTCCCCACATTGGTGCATATTCATTCCAGAGTGCTGCAGCAGTGTGACTGGAGGGCACTGTCCAACCAACCATGGCATATTCTGATCTGCCCTCAGGAGCGGGAAATGCACAGGCATGCAGCACACATGTTTGCACGCGCGCGCACACACACACACACACACACACCCCCACACACACACACACACACCAATCCATTGACAGTGTGGCCCATTTCCATAAGAGAACCCTGACAGATAAACTGCCTCAGTCCCTTTGTTATTTACATTCAAATGGATCGCTAACACACTCATGCCTGATGATTTTCTATGCGGGCAAGCGGAGGTCTCGCATGCAGAGCAGTGATCGCATCAGAGTGAGCAAAACAGACCAAGTCCAAAGCCGTTGCATGCGTTCAATGAGGAAAGACTTGAGGGGAGAAGGTGACAAAAATCACGGTCGGATATCTCTCAGAATGATTCAAAGATAAAGATATCTGGACGTCAGATTACGGTCATTACGCACTATGCAACGCCAGTAATCTCGCAGGGTTCATTGCATGTCACACTGCAACTAATGCATCCAATAATATCTTGGTCGCCATCTGTGTCCGACTGTACAATCAAACGATAGCACTTAATATTGCATTTCTGTGCCACCTCGCGTTTTAAATCATATTTGATGTTTCTGCAAAGAGCTACATTTACAGAGAACTTTGTTTTTCGAATGCAATGCCAGCTTTCAAAAAAATATTGTCCTGCTACAGCATCTGCAAATGGAATACAATAAATCAACTGAAATTCAGACGATGTAACTATTCAAGAGGAATTCTTGTCATTGCAAATAAAATGTTGCATTCAGAAGAGACACAACATACAAAAATGGTAGTTTGACCAATTTATCCTAATTCATCTGAAACTTTTGTAACTTAAATAAATGGCACACACTGCTCCTTTAGACACAGAGTACATGTGTACAGTATACAGAGCACTGGAACACATGCAGAGAATGTGTTCGTCAGGCCAGATGTGAAGGACATCATCCCGAAGCTGAAGACTGCAATTTCACTCCATATCCTGTAAACCTGTGCGCCTGGTGATTCACGCTGTAGGCATGTGTGTGTGTGGGAGGGAGGAAGGGGAGATCGTCGTTAGCCATTAATACGTTACTTGAATAAATTACTTCAGCCGAAGAAGAAAAAGCATCGCAATTAGGAATCGATGACGCAGAGTTCACTTCGGGGGCTGTTAAATTAGTCAACTCAGTCAGCTGGACTCCAGTGCAGTGCGCCCCAGCTACTCATGAGCGCTGTCACAGATTTCCCACAGCCCTCGAAGGCAGTGGGACACAAATCTATGCAGCTGTATGTTGATGTTAGCAGGAGTGACACTCCTTGCAGTAATGCTATTTATAGCGCGGTGTGCGTGTGTGCATGTGTCTATTTTTTTTTTTTTTTTTTTGGTCAAATCTGTTAATTTGTCAGGCATATTTTCTCCCCATGGACCTTTTGAACAGACCTCTCGTGTGCGTTTGGCGCACGAGCTTCTACGCGCGGCTGCCAGGTGAATCCTCCCCTGGGCTGCGGCGTGTGCAGAGCTGTGATAGTGAGAAGAGGCTGCAGCCTGCAGTCGGTCTCTGGCACATCATCACAGCTGACCGTTTGGCTTCTACGTGATGGGGCCATCCAACGACTCCTCTCTTTCAACTGCCGGCTCTTCGAAACTGGACAGCCACGCAGACAGGAAGCAGGGAACCAGTGCCACGTCGGCGCAGCAGTATCATGGCTTCCCCTAGGTTTCCCCCTTTGGTTGTTTGGCACTGGAGGAGTTTAATTTCTCGTGAGAGCTACCTCTTGACAGCCCCTGGCAAAATTCACCAGCTATGGAGTTATTCTGTCCCCCCCCCCCCCCCCCCCCCCCCCCCAGTGTTGCTGTATTAGGTTTGCACAGAGACAAGTCCAATTAAATAATGTAATTCTATCCGTGTAAATTATAAATGGTGTAACACAAACTGAATCTTCCACTTCCTGTTTGAAGCTTCTGCGGGCTTGGCAGTGAAAGTATTCCTCCATGTTCCTATCTTTGAATTGCATAGTGTCAATGCTTGAGGCCTTACACATATGTTGAAATGCATTAATCACTTGGTACCCCAGTGATTTAGCATTGCCCGACCCCAGTGTCTGGGAACTACAGGCAGATTCAAATGAGAGAGGTCCAAATCAAAGCAGCAGAGGAGCGATATTCTGACTTCCATCTCCCAGGGTGGATCAAGCTTCAAGCTCCAAGCTCCAAAACGGGTACGTTTCCCATAATGCATTTCAGTAAAATCTTTAATTAGACCCTCCTTGTTTCCTAAATGCTAATTTCCTCTCTCTAAAAATGCCAATTGCCATATTATAATTCTGTTATCATCCATAGGAATTCAGTGCATCCAGGTGTTTTCTTTCATTACATACTAATATAAATCAACTTCTTCAGCTATTTCAGGTGATGGGTGGGATGATTCCAGCAGTCCCAAGGTGTGAGGGTGTCTATCAGGCTGTGTCCCCCCCTGCACTTCTATCTTTGACTCAATCAGTTTGACTTGGAGACCTTCAGTGAGAAGTGAGTGGCTGTAATTCTGGCCGGGCACTTTCCCTTTTACAGGCAGCATTGTGAGATTAGGGTTTATTGACGGACTTGAGGGGGATAAAATTCATCCTGACATCAGTCTAGCTACGAAATCCTCTCGCCGTCGCTCTCTGTGCTCTTTAAAGTCACTTTGAATGTCGTGATTGACCTCATTCACTCATAATCAATGAGCAATCAGATCCACATGGAGTTCAGGGACTATTAAGTCGCCAGGTTCAGCAATGGGCCGGTGCAGAGATAATACACTGATTGAGGCTGAGTGATCCTCATCTCCACTTTATGGTGTGAGCCTAATTACACGCTGTGAAAAGACATTAGTGGAAACCTACTAAAAGCCATGAAGCATTGAATGTCAAGTTCATTAAAAATCTGCTGCCAGTATTTGAACCGTTTCGAAATAACTTTGTTATGCTCATTGGATATCCAAAGTTTGATTTGATGGCGACTGGAGAACCTCTAAATATAGATCTGTATCCATTTCTGAAATTAGATGGATGGATTCTACGCATTTCTGATAGACTTAGACATTTTGGGGTGCATCTGTCATTCGGTCAAAGTGAAGGGCTGTGAGACGTTCATCAGTGATGAATTATTCAATGTGCATAGCATTATTAGGGACGGTGTGAAGTGACTGAACACGCCACCGGAGTATGGAGAGGTAGACGCTTTGAAAAGGTTTTTTCTCGCCTGAAGTTCACTTTGGGAAAGTTGAGTCCCCCGTGTGTTCTGTGGCTGAGTCGGAGAGGAGTGAATGAGTGAGGGATGAATAATGCAGGTCAGGATCCCATTGTTTGGTGAAGGCCCTCTGCAGCACAGGAGACTTTGTGAAATATTGATTCACCACTTAAAAGTTGTTGTGTGGATTTTGCCCCGACCTCTAGGATGTGAACGGAGAGATCCTGGGGTTTTTACCTTTTCCTTTTCTGGATGAGCCGAGGATCTCCGGGAACCTAAGAGCCACTCCCCGGCTTACGTGAGCAAAGTCTGATTTTAGCCACACTTTGGCCAAAGGCTGTCCGACGCTCCAAAACAAGGCCGACACGGGGCCGACACGTCGGAAATGTCAAATGTTACAGTTGAAACCAAAGCGATACTTGACATTCAGCGTCTCTTGGGCTGTGCTGCGTTTAAACTTGGCCAGATTCGAGTGGAACTGCTTCATGACACAAAAGCCCCAAAGGTAGATGTGAACAGAGCCAATGTGGAGATCATGAAGATCATGTGATATGATGGAAAGCTAAAACATTAAAAGTGTTGACATTCTTTTTTGACTGTCGCTTTTAAAATTTTGCAAAAATAGTGGATGAGTAAATGTATAAGTGATGACAGATCTGTGACTGAGAAATGAAAATTGTATTCGGTTCCTGCAATACATTCTCCTCATGTATACAGTGTAGAGGTATCCGACACGTTTGAATTACTGCCGACGGTTTCGGGACTTTATTGAAGTTTGAGCCGTTTGCTTTTGGTCTCGAGTTGCACATACTTGAGGACCCTAAGGAGGAGGCCCAGACGGCGGCAACTCATTGGATACGTATTATGGTAGAGCAACAGCCAAGTCACAAGGAGGTCTGTTATTTCAAGACTGGTTTGCAGAAACTTGGCAGAATAGCTGCATGTCATACAAGAACACACTTCCACACGACATGGGGCAAATATTTGAGGTAAGTCGGCGGGAAACGGATGACCGTGCATGGCAGGTACCCGGAAAATATTGTGGGTGCACTGGGCGGACAACACCTCTCTGTATAATGCCTTCAAAATAATTATAGGGCTGAGCTTAAAGGTTTATTCTTGACCTTTTGAAATAACCTTTATCACAATTACTGGTATATTTGTCTCATATACGGACGTGAATATGTAAAAATATAGGTAAAAGTATGGATCAGATTGATATTTTATAGCAGTGGTTTTGCATTTTTTTAACGTTCTATTATCGCACCTTTAAACCGAGCGAGCCCCGAGTCAGCTGCCCTCTCCTCTCGAATTCGTGTTGATGTTTGCCTTGCTAGAGCACTTGTGTGTGACAAAGCGGCGGCGCCCTCGCAGGCTGAGGACCGCCTTGCCCTGCTGGGCGAGCTAACGGGCCGGCCATGGCCCAGATCTCTCCCGCAGGAGCAGGGCGAGGCGAGAGGACGAGCGGCGCGGGAAATGACAGATGACAGCGCGAGGAGACGAGGAGACGAGGAGACGAGGAGAGGGGACGGCAACCGCGGGCACGAGGAAGTGCGAGGTTTGGGGGTTAAAAGGGAGGAGCGACAGAACGGGAGGTGAGGAGAGGAGAAGTGAAGGCAGAGCTATAATTATAGGCTATGAGAACCTGGCTGTCACTTCTCTGCTCTTCTACACCTCCTCACTCCTCCTGAGTCTTCTCTGCTTTTTTGATCCTTTTACATTTCCCGGCCCTCTGCGGGGCCCAAATGAAAAGACATGTATGCCTTTTTTTCCCAGTTTACAGTTACTCCGTGAGGAAACTATTGCTTATTCTTCTGCTTCTCCTCTCCGGCTCCTTCCCCTTGACGTCTCCATCGTCTACAATGTCTGAAACGTTGACCTAATCCACTGTTAGTTCCTTTCTTGATGCTAACAAGCATGAGGGGACACCGATAACAAAGCCACGTCCTCGTCTCTGAAGCAACCACATGGCTTCATCTCCACCGTGTGGCCTACTATTTCTGCTCAGTACCATCCTTCTCATTCATTTCTGCCAATTCCTCCCACTGGCTGTGCCCAGCATATCAGGAAAAAAGAATCAAGCGGCAACAAAACATTTAACATTCCAGCACATAACTGCTGAATTCACTGCTGGTTTCCAGAGGGGGGGGGGGGGGGGGGGGGGGGGGGGGAGTGTCTGCTTTAGCTTTTCTTTGGAGGGGAAACTTACTGACATTTTCATTGTCCCACAGCCGGCCGGCGTTGTGTTTATGAAGCCTGAGGAAATCATACAAAAATGTACATGCCTGCAGTTAAAAAAACTGGGTTTGGGAGAATGTATTTAACTCATTCATACATACGGTGTGGAATAAGACAAGAGGGGGTTGGTCTGACAGAAAGGTGCAGAGATGCCTGTGCCATGAGCAGTGGGCATATTAATGTTTCACTGCGGAGCTATGTATCATAAGATCTCTACTTCATCTTCTTTTCTCCATCTTTTTCACTTTTCCTTTTAATTTCTCCTCTTCTCCGAGCGTCCCCCCCCCCCCCCCCCTTCTCTTTCTCACTGGAGAGAAGAAAAGGATCCCTCATGAATTAGTCAAATGTACGGCTTGGAAGCCACAGAAGCTTGTATTCCGCTGTAGAGCCTTTCGGTTCTGACAAGTCGAAACTTCATACAGGGTTTTCCCCTCTGGGATATGATCTCTCATACGATCCTTTGCTGTGTTATTTTAAGCCAAGGTAGTGGTTTTCCTATAGAGACAGTTAGTCTGTCTGTCAGTCCACCACTTTGGTCCGTGCTGGAATACAATCCGCTGATTCAGTGCTATGCAGTCTGCGCCAGTGTCCCAGAGGATGGACCCCGAAAACACCTTTTAATTATCGGGGGTAAATCTGCCCGATTTCCATCGAATGCCAACGTGATCGGAAGGAGCCGAGGAATTCAGGTTCTGTAAAATGACTTCACAAAACAAACTGTTTGGCCTTGGATAACAGATGGCAAAAGCCTGTGTGAGGAAAGTGTTGACTTCAATCACACCTGGATTTCGCCGCACAAAAGCAATGAAAAGGTTTGTTCAAGGCTGATGGGGGTGACATAGTGTTTACAGTCACAAGGGTTTTTTCCTGAAACCGTTTGCTGTCATTCCCCCAGGACAACATTTCATCCTCGGATGGATGAATGACAAGAAAGCAGGGCAGATTTGAATATGCTGTCCCGCCGTAGCAAAGCAATTTGCTAAAAGGCAAGAAGGGATGTTGGACATCTTTTATTTGCATTTGGTTGCTTTTGGAAAAACCATCTTGCAATCCCTTCAGGGAATTACACAAACACAGCCGCATCTTTTATTCCCACTGTGCATCAAGGCAAATTATGTAAAATCGATGTTAAATGAAATCATACTCCCTTTCCTTTCTCTGTTTTGCCCGGAGTAGTCCGTTTAATGGATTCAGGTCCTCGGTGAGTGGAAATACCAGTGTGTGGTTTGAACAGGGTGTGTCGGTCCACATCTGTGGTCTCTCACCAAGTCAGGAGAGACTGCATCAGCGTCCAGCCCTCCCCACTCACGCCGACGGGGAGCGACTGTGTTATTGTTTTCACCATGACCACGATCATACGACGCTGTAGCTCTCCATATGTCAAGCGCTCAGTCTTCCGATTTGCTGATGGAAATCCAAAGAGATCGCCCTAGTCAGAGTTCGAAGGAGCAAATGTCCCCCCCGAACGCGAGTCACATCTGCGATCAATTTGAGTCCGACGTGCTTTTTCCCCGAGAACCTCAGTTAGCTGTGTCATCCTGTATCTGTTTGAAGCACCCAGAACAAATGAGTAACTGCCTTTGAGGACTCCCACAGAGTGTGCAGCTTGATGCAAATGCCTATTTTTTCTGTTGCAGCTCAAGTTTGTACTGAGCCAAATTATACATGCGGAATAAAACCACCTCAGATAGAATTACAGAAAAGCTGTTTCGAGAACGTGTTTCATGACTATTACAGACACAAACAACAGACAGCACTTTGCTGCTTACCCTGAGCTCTGATGAAATGCACATAACCATCATTAAATAGCAATGCTGAATGCATTAGGACAATTTTGCAATTAACACATTAGCCCAGCGCAGCTTTGAGCTAAATTGCTAAGATCCGCACGCCAACACTGACGAAAGCAAAGGCGCTGATGCTGAACAGGATTACAGGAATGATGTTTACCATTTGACTCCTCTGCCGGTCATGCCTCTTTGAAAACATCCTAGTTAACGTCTCCTCTGGATTCATGAGCTCTGGGACTTTTCACAGACAGGAGGAGGACGCCTGGAAAGTTGGAGCACTTGAAAACTGTTTGGCGTTACAGAAAAACACAGCCTCCGATCGCCAAAGGCCCCTGGAAATACGGCGGAAAAAGTGACCGAGTTGGCTTGTGAGTGTGCATGTTTGAGTTTTGCCCAAAACACCAAAAGATCCCAATCCCATATTAGGATCACTTCCCGAAAAAAAGGGATTAAGGCCTTAAAAGCATAAAAGAATCTGATCTGATCACTGAGAGAGAGACGTCATCAAAAATCGGATGGATATTTTTCATCTTTCAGATATTGATTTCCAACAAAAGTCATCTAGAAATCATCCCGTGCACTGTGGGCACTGCACATGCTTCAGGGAAGCAGAGGGCCCTGATCATTTTTTAGGTCAGCGTAACAAAAAGATGTTTTGCCTCTTTACAAAACAGATGTGAACATCAAATCCACATTTACTTCAGATGCGCATTTACTTCAAACGGAGCAGCATCTGGCCGCCTCTGTCCCGTGGCATGTACACACAAACATGCCCCGTAAGGATGTGTGTGTGTACGTGTGTGTGTGATGGTGTGTGTATCTTCATGAGCGGTGGGAAACGGCGTATCCAACCAGTGCACACAACGAGAAAGTGCAACGTGTTCAGGGTGTCTGATGCTTTCACATCCACGGCAACAGCTCAAGACGTAAGCCTCATTAAATCAACACTTGCGAGAGGATTTTCTGCAAACTTTGTAGTGGAGCTATTTTTAGTGCAGGTTTGCATTCATTGGCCTTTGAATGACCCATCAGCCGTATTTTTAAGATGAATTTTTTAACCGACGGTTAAGGAAACAGCCGATGGTGTGAATCGGGAGTTTGCACACCTCCTAAAATCATTGGTTTTTCTCCAGGCTGCAACGCAAGATTGAACAATAAGGTCAGAGCCAAGTGAAATGAACCACCTCACAAATGTGACCTGAGTCCGCTGACTTGAACTGAAGTTGCGAAGACACCAATCAACCCACATTTATATTTTCAAGCACAGGGGGGAAGTTGTGCAGAAAATGTAGGCAGACAATAATGTGACCGCGATGTGCAAACTCACACGAGCAGCTCTGGATACAGTCAAAGTGCCTTTTAAAGGGGGGGGGGGGGGGGAAATGAAAAATTCTAATTGAATTTCTTAAAAGGCATCAAGGTGCCTGAGTGCACTACAGTCTAATTTATTCACAAAACCAAGCACATGCACTGCTTTTGTCTCAGCGACGACAACAACACCGAGCTCCACGCAGGGTCGAAAAGAAGACACACTCCCTTTCTAGTCTCCGTTCACACTTGTTCATGCAGTTGTCTCTCCTTGTAGAAAGTAAACACCTCTGACCCGATCAGAAAACAACCCAAACATCCGAAGAGTGGAAATCCTAAGTTTGTCCACTTACTGGCTCCGAATGCAAAGTAAAAAAAAGTGTTTAAGATTTCATGGGGCTTTTGAGAGCATTTCATTCCGAGCAGGATTTTTCCGACTCATCTGACAGAACCTTAATGCTTCCTAAGAGCCAAAGGCTGCATTGTTCAGAGGACGTGCTCGGTGGATGAAGAAAAAAAAGATATAGACTTATACAGACGTAGAAATACAGTGCAAGAATCAGCGAGCATGAAATATACATGGTGGGGAAGTGGATGCTGTGGCTTGCCCTTTCATTTCAGAAGCTCTCATCGTGATCTCAATTGGGAATATAGAGGAGGATGATAAAGCAAATATAGAAACGCTACAGAAAGAAATGGTCGACTCTTCAGTGCAGTCGAATTCAAAAGACGTAGAAGGGCAGCTGTGTAATAAATCAGGATTCAAGGAAAAGGGGGCCAGATAATATATCAAACATTTAAAAGAAAAAAAGGAAATTATCCACCCGCTCAAGGCTGGTTGAAGAGCGCCGTAATTTTAAATAAGTAATTGAAATGCAAACGAAGTCGGCACAAGTGACCTCCCCACGCACCAGATTTGAAAAACCACACATGCACACAGAAGCGCCGTATGCACAGTGTGTCTGCAAAGCGGTGCGTCGGACTGTATGCTAAAGGCAGGTGAGGAGATACATAATTTAGGACAGGCAATGGAAAACAGATATTGCTATGCTGCGAGGTTGAGAGACCGATGATCCTCGACATGGCCTCGCGTGTGTCAACAGTGGCACACGTGTGCAACGGCAAAAACTCCGGCGGGCCGAAGAGGCGGCGGCCGATGAAGACCACAAGAACACAGATGAAATAATACGCAACGCACGCACGCACGCACGGAAAAACTCTGTGTGGGTGCTTGTTTTGTGTTTGACCTTGAAACCCCTCTCGTTACCGCCGGGGGGGAACTGTCCTCTGGATGCTGACCTTCAGCTTGTGGCTGCATGACCAATGAATCCTCAAACCACCCTTACAGACTCATCCCCCGATGTGTGTGTGTGTGTGTGTGTGTGCCATGTGGGCAAGGATTTCTGTCTGGATTATTCTGTATAAAAGAACAGGCCAGACTTCTTTATCCTGATTTATCTGTCTGACAGGATTTCTTTGAACTCCCCCAAAGCTATTGCCACATATTTCCGTGCACTTTGGTGTCCAGATTGGATAAGATTATTAAAAAAAAACCCACCTGCATCCATTCTGGCCCTGTTTGCAGGCGCTGCTCTAAATTGAACCTAACGTGATGTGAATGATGTCTTGTAGTGTCACAGAGAAGTTGTCGAGCGTTGGCAGAGAATCATACGAGAGAACACGTGTCCAGTATGAGGTGTGGCCTTGTACATCACGGTAGGATCTTCTCCTGGATTGCTCCCAAATGTGCCTCCGCATTGTGGTCCACTGTTAATAAAATGATGGATAACGTAGAAATGAATTGCATGTTTATCTTATGAATATTAAACACTCCACATTTGTCACTGACAAATCTGTCATGTGGGGCGGATCTGGGATTTGAGGATTCAGCAACAGTGGAATTGAAAAAAACCCATTTCAGTCAATCCCACTTATAGTTTCTTTGTCTAAACCTTACGTTAGAACTCCTCATAATATGCAGTCTAACATTTTTATTTAGTCCAGGTCATGATTCTTGCTAATTAACCTCATTACACTTTGAACAGTCCTATGGGACGCCTGAGCCATCTATGAGCCACACGCCTGATAATAACTCAGGTTCGGAGAGAAATCCCAAAGAGAAGCCACTGCTTTGGAAGTAACGTCGTCACGCTTACGCTGACATTTGAGCGAGTCCCTGAGGACCGTGAATGTGTCGCGGCCACAATCTGATCCACCAGCACTTGTCATTGAGCCTTACAGCTGTAGATTGTGCTGTAGAGCTGAGCCATCGCAATACATGTCGTACAGCATCAAAAAGATAACTCGTGCATCCTGGTCAGAACTCTACTTGTTGAATTCTTGAATGTGTTATTTACTTTATACCTAAAGTTGGTGAATACCGTAATTACAGGGGATAGGCCAGACTTGACTTTTCCAAATGTGAATCAAGTCAGGGGCCGTGCGGGGGAGGAAAGGGGAACAAAGAGCAGAAGAGTCACCCATTTTATTAATTGTGTTGGTTCTTCCAGTTGCCCTTTAGAAAAGTCAGTGGACTTAATTAAATCACCACGCACGCACAGAGGAGAAAACAGCGGGAAACAAGAATGTAAAACAGCCCCGCGAACATTCAATCCCTTCTCTAATGAGCATGAGAGCCATGGGGATGCTCAAAGGTCTTTAAGTGTCCTCCGAGTCCTTCACTTAGGACTCTAATATCTGGATCATTAAAAAGAAAAGCAAAGTCTTTGGCAACTGCAACAGAGTTACTGTCTTATGTGCGAAGGCAGTCATCCACCTTTTCTGCACATTGCTTTCAAAACAGCAGTTGACGGTGAACAAACACAGCCGGGCCTGATGGCAGCGATACTGCCAATGTTTCCCGCCCTGCCAGCCGCCCTACCACACTGTGCCCTTCAAACCCGCCGGGCCCTTTGCAGTAAAGGAATTATTTTTTCCAGGTCAGCTCGCATGTTCGCCGCTCACAGCTGTGTCTCGCTGCGTTCTGTTAGCGCCGCACACACAGCATAATTGAAGGCGGTCCAAGGGTCGAGGGAGCCGTGCAGGAGAGGCTGGCACCAAGAGTAAGCAGTCATGACATGCTTGCCCTTCCCCCCACATACGTCTCAAAGCCCAGAGGCGTCGCCCAAAGGCTACCGTGGCAATGTGAACTGGCCGACGCACAGTGACTAATATGGCAAGTGGAAAAGCCACCGAAGAAATTGGTCACGGAGGGGCGGCGTGCAAATGCCAGTTCCTGTTGCGGTGTCGCATTGCAAGGGCAGCGGAGACGGATGAAGAGGAACATGAGGAGAGAACAACACTGGTCAGGACGCAACACAACACAATCTCGGTTTGAGAACAAGCAGGTGATCCACATGCTTTTATACACAACACAGCCAACTAAATACTTTCAATTGACCCATTTATCCACTCAAATATATTTACAATTATGACTGAATAGCTCTGCATAATCCCTGAGCTATCAAACCTTTGGATTCCTGCTGATTCCTTTGACCCACAGCG
Source organism: Scophthalmus maximus (assembly GCF_022379125.1). Classification (NCBI taxonomy): domain Eukaryota; kingdom Metazoa; phylum Chordata; class Actinopteri; order Pleuronectiformes; family Scophthalmidae; genus Scophthalmus; species Scophthalmus maximus. The sequence goes on from NC_061515.1 coordinate 28,086,953, forward strand.
AGAGTCACTGGGGGGGTCGTTGATCAAGGTCCATCTAGTTTCTTACGGCATGTTATCCATCTACGTATGTCCCCGTAGTCCTTTCAGAAAAATGCAAACAGATATTTAATTTCCACATGGACTGTCGTTGTCGTTGAGCTGAGCAACCCTCAGGTCATGACGCAATGATGGCTCCAGTCAGCCATGTCCTGGCTCTTTGTTGTTATTGATTCTACTGATACAGTATGTGACATATTTATGTAATGACTCAGTAGCAGGAGAAAACATAACCCTGCCATATTTATATTGCCATATCATGTGCCATATTATATATTTTATAGTTTGGTATTTACTGTCTTCATTTGTTGATGGGAAAAAAAGGATCATTTTTCCTGCTCACATGCGTTGAATGCAGTATTGGATGCTCTTGTTATATTTTCGTTATGGTTAGCATTGATACAGCCAGCACAGATGTGTCTGCAGAGGAAAACCACATGACTACATCATACTGATTTAGTTGAATCGTACTCATTTAGAGTTATTATTTTGCTGTAAGATGTATAATACTAGAAACAATGCACTTTTGTTTCGCCCTTTTCTGCTGTACAGATGGGCCAGTTGGGTGAACAGACGGGGAGCGCGTGGGCCTGCGATTCCCTTCTGGTGCAGAGTTGACCTCCTGCCTGTGGAGATTCCGCCGAGGGAAAGCTGCTGACGCTCAGGCAAAAGCAGCCTTGACCTGTTTGTTTCACTTTCAAACTGTATACTGTACAGTACACAGCCGGCATCTGTGTGCAGCGTGTGCACAGCGATAAACCCACATCTCACTTTGGAACATATTGAGCCCATTAATTATCCCCTTTGATGTACTGTGGGGGTTATAAAGCAGACTATTGCTTTATGAGGCCAGGTTGGAACCTTTTAGGCAGCAAGGTATTAAACTGTGAAACTTCAGTACCCAGAAGTCACTTAACGTCACGTGATTTAGCTGCAGATTCCTCGTGTTCTCCTTTCAAGTTTCCGATTTGTGGCTGGTGGCAATTAATGCGGTGAAATCTCGGGCTGGAGCCAATCAGCTGTAGATGAAAAATGATCCTTCTATTGACAAACTCCAGTGACTTTGTGGTGGGGCCCTGACTTGTCCTCGAGCTCCTACACGAGGATGACATTTTCGTCTTGTGTTAAGATATCTGAATTACTCCCCGACGTATCGCCACGACATTTCTTGGAGAGATCTGTGGTCCTAAGATGACTCGGAACAACTCTGGTCTTGTCCACGCTGCCAGTAATGACACTTTGGTCTTTTTCTTACGTACGTCCAAATACACACTGTACACCTGACAGTGAGATCACATCGTTAAATATCAATTATAAAACTTGCCACAGCTGGCACATTGGTAATACAAGGAAAAGTCCCGCTCGCCTGGGTTTTTGAAGTAACGTAAGACCCAACAGGTCTTTCACAATATGCTCCATTGCGGCAGAGAAAGGATGAAAGCATTAAGAAGTGCCAGAGGTTGGCGTGGAACGTATTAGGACTGATCTTTGAGCTCTGGGGAGATACTGAAACAGCTGCAACCTGCGCAAACACAAAAGCACTGCGCCTTCGTAATGTCTTTGAATCTGTCGTGGGAGCTCAGCCATCTATTCCTCCCCAAACCATCACGCACGCACTTGTAACATTGTTTAGAGCGCACAACAAGGCGGCCGCTATCAAAGCAATGTGCGGCGAGAGAACAATTTACTGTTACAACTCAGCAGAAACTACGAAAGTTGATGCACTTGCGGAATCACACTCAGATAATACGCATTACGAAACTAAAGGCCTTCTCCTGAGTGGTTTGCGAGATTATCTCGCTGCGTGTCCATGGCCAACGAATGCGGGCAGATACGGACATGAAAATCAGCTCGACATCACCTGTAATCTCTATGGAGTAATAGTCCTCACTTATTCGCTTTAACATGTCTCATGTTGCATGGTGGAGCTCGATTTAGCTCCTGATCGTGTTGTTAGATGTGTTGGAAAAGCTTAGGTCATTCAAATCCTAACTGTGATTGGCAGGGGGTGCAAATCACTTTCAGCAAATCGGTATGATTTAGTCATACGAATTCCTCTCCAGACACGTTTGCACTTGCTCTGCGATGACAGTAAAATAATGCTAACCATAAGGAAACCATTTTCTTTCTTGTTTTTTTTTTTGTGTTGAGTTTTTTTTTTATGACCATTTGTTGGTCTCTCAGTCATCAGATGCATCCGTAGAAGGGGCTAAAAAAAAAAAAGGAAGAATAAAAAGTTTCTGACAGACTGTCATGTTTGAGGTTTAGATGGTTCGAAGGTTGGTTGTGAAGGATGGATTTGGATTAGTCTGTCCTCACCATCTTTGTCAGATGCTCTGGCGACCAAAATAATCCAAATAGTGGCTGAGGAGCTGAGTGTGATAATATGGGACATCTGTCAGTCAGGCTAACATGCCCACACACCATTTCTTAACAATTACGGTTCTATTAGCATGTACCACGAAGTGACACTGGATAATGAGACAATAATATGTTAATATTGGAACTATTTCCCCCCCTCAGTTATGGTTAGAAGCGTAATTTAGCACATTCAGACATTGCTATAGACACACTGCTTTGGTAAAATGATGAGGACTGCTACTCACATGGCGACGTGAACTATTCGTATATGTATTTCAGATCTAGCAGTTTGGAGCGTCCTGTGTTGCACGATGGTCTACATGCGGACTTCTAGATTTTTCCTTCCCCCAAGACCAAATTTATTGTAATTAAAATGTTAAAACATTGTATTTTCAGGCAAGGGAAAGCCGTTTAAATACCAGCTATTTGCAACTCAAATGCGTAGCCTGTTAGTCTTTAAAAAAACCTTTAGCCCAGAGCGCTCAAAGTTAAACTGTGGAGTATGAGCTTGAATGTAAAAAAAAACCAACCTCTGCTGCTCTGTGCTTCTGTTCCCTTTGGGCGACAACCGCTGAAAGTTAAAAGCAACTGCAAGCCGGGAAAGAATTGCAAACATTACTAAAAAATGAAACAGTTTGCGTCAGCTCTTCAAGTGTGAGGGGGGCAAAAATGCAGCATAGTAAATTGTGTAATCAGCAAATGGCTGCACAGCAAGAGCAGCTTTCCATTTAATTGAACTGACGTAGGGTGAGTTTGTGTCTGCACACAGAGTAAGTTGTGAGATTATCCTGCTTGGGACTGATTCGAATGAGATATGTTGTTGCCAGCTGATCTTGGAAACTGGACACATGCATGTTAAGGGGATTTATGCATTTTCCACAGAAACAAATAATCCCCCCCCCCCCCCCCCCAAATTCCGTATGATAAGCCAGGAAGGTGTGATGGATGAGCCAAGGTGCTGGCTGTGGACTGCTGCCGCTCCATCCATCTGCTCTGGATCAAACCCACAGAGAGGGGCCAGGAAGCCCAATGTTCCACGTGATGGAAGCATGAGTTTCCCAACCGCTGGACAAAGCACTTGGAGCGCCGGCTCCCACTGCCCGCTTCACGCTCGCCTGAGCCTGAACACATGACGAGTAAAAACCCGAAGGCACCGTGGTGGGGGGTGGCTGCACAGGAGGAGGGGGAGGAGGAGGAGGAGGAGGAGGAGGAGGAGGGGAGATGCAGGAAAAGAACCTAAGTGTTTTGATTTGCTTGTACGCTGGGTGTGTGGATGCATGAATCTGCATCCTCCCGCTCTCTCTCTCGCCTTTTTTTTCCATCTCTCCAACTCACTCTCTCGCTCTCTTCTCCGCCCACTTTCTCTCTTACTCCTCAAGGTTACTCACAATTGTTTATCCACGCTGGAATCCTTGCACGCTTCTCCCCTTTTCTGTCGGAGGACCATGTGACGCTCTCGCAAGTAAGTGCCTCCTTTGTTGCCTAATTCACTTTCATTGGGACCATGCCTTTAGAGGCAATGTTTTTTTTCCCCCTCTCACAGCACAGGCACAATGGGATGTCATACATCGGAGGGGTGGAGTGGGCTGGGCTCGGGTGGGGTGGGGGTGTTTTGGGAGCTTGATTGCTCCATGTGGTCCGAGCGTGGGAGCTGAATGCACTTGTGTGCTACTGGAGTGTCTGCATGTGGTGTTCATTGACTTTCTATCGGCTTATGGTCTTTAGGATATCTTTAGATTGTAACAACATTTTCATATGTAGACCATTGCAACACAACTATTTATTTAGATATAACCGTGATGGCTGTAAATTAAGGACTTAAGGGGCTTATTATTATCACTTACTAGTGGTTATATATAATTAAAGTACAACAAGGTAAATGTTTGAAATTGAAAACATTTCAATATATATATTATATATAAAGACTACTTGTGAACTGATTGTACATTAACACAATAATATGCAATACATGTGTACCAAGTTAAGTGAGGCTTTGTGGTCAGCGGTATTTTGTGGCTAAAATATTCAGCCAAATTAAACAGATTATTATTAATACTTTCATTATTATTATTTTGTGTTCTGTATTGCATGTCAAATCCACAGAATGTTATGTTTATGTTTTACCACTAATTTGTTAGCGTACTCTGCAAGTACCCAGAAGGCCTTTGTTTATTTATAGCAAAATATCATCCAATTTATTCTCCACGTACATGAGCCAGCAGACAAATTGCTCATTTGGAAAACTTTCTACTCTGAACTGAACATGTCATAAAGCTAAAGCTTTTGTTAATCCGTGTAATAATAGGCCTTGTTTGTTGCGTTACTTAGTTGCAACCTAAGGATATTTGCATCATGAGGATTCATCTCCACCTTCAAAATACATACATACACTTACATTAACGTTCATGTCTGAGAACAATATATTTTGGTCACTTGAAATCCAAACCCAATGGGTCTGCTAGCTTCTTCAGTTAGCTGTCAAAACACAACTTTGACAAACAGAGGGGCATGTTTCTTAATATTTTGTATTATTATTTTTAGTTTTAATGCATGCAAATACGTTTTTTGTTTTGTTTGTTGCAAATATGTTTTCATGTTTGTCGCTGGAACCACACATCCTCCCATGCCTCACTGCAATGCAAAGTGTCTGAAGAGAATTGGAACTGACATATCCAATGAATAATACAAATAGTGTATATACGCTGTTATCAATAATAGACAACTTCGCTAAGCTGAATGCCGAACATGGGGCTTCGTGTTTACCTACACTCCTCTTTAGGTGGTTATATTTTTGATAACCTGCATTACACGTCACCACAGGAGTTATTTCTGTTGTGTTTGTCTTGTTGTTGACACAGTAATGATGCTTTCTGCGAAGCGTTTTGTTCATTAAATGTCAGAGTACAAACAAACATAGCTGTAAATATTGAATCATCATGTTCAATGCATTAAGCTGCTAGTGCAGTCGGCGGGATTTATCCATGGCCAACTGTGTAGTTTGACTCTTCAACTTACTTAGGTGCAAAATGAATGAAACATATCTTTGCTGAAAACTAAAAAGGTGCATGTGAAACATAATTTTCCCTTGTCTGGTGTACTCATGGCTATTCATGTTTCCATTTGCACAAATCTGAGGTCGGCATTATGGACTCCACACACTTGATTTACTTAATCAGCACTGACATGTGGAGAGGGAGGTGTTGCTGACTGCATCAGGATGTGACAGCTGCATACCTGGTGTTACTGGCGCTGAGCTAAAAGGAAGTGAAGCGCTGTGTGGAGGAAGGTTTGAATACGTGACGACACATCGCTGAAGCAAACATGTGAGTTCCTGTGCAGAGGGAAGGTGTTGGGGGAAGCAAAATATATTTTGGTTTCTGGAGGTAAAACCCATCTTTGCTTTTGTCTGATCCACACAATCTTGCTTCAGCAAAACACATACAAAATATCAAACATTTGTTGGTTGGTAATGTGGTTTAAAATACACTGAAGAAAAAAATGTATCCGTCTTTGCTCTGCGCTCAAATCATTTTCAGTAACACCCTCTATTCCACATCTCGAGCTTGGAGGCCTTGGCATCAGCGACTGCCAGTGTGTCCAATCTTTTTCATGCATAGCCAACACCCCCGTCAAACACACACACACACACACACACGCACACACGCACGGGCACACACTCTCACAAACACACTTTCTATGAAATCCCATCTCTCAAGAGCTTGGCATTCAAATCTCAGCTCCCCGACAGCTGAAATCTGGCTCCGCTCCTCGCCACCTTCTTGTTTATACCCAAGCTCGAGAAAAGGGAGTTTGAATGGAGAGAAAGGACAGGGAGGGGGGTGAGATAAGACACGAGAAGGTGGGGTGTAAATGGAAGTACAGGCATTTCATTTGCAATGGCCCCCTTTCATCCACCCTGGGGGTATTTGACTAAGTGAATGAGCTGGTTTGTTCTCGGGTTGACTAAACATGGAACTCGAATGTTCATCTGCATAATGACAAAGCTCGAGAGAGCCGGGGACACTTGGTGATGAGATAGACCGCGAACTAGTGGAGTGTTCTGTGCAGTCTCCCGCTGCACATATAGCTTTGGCACGACTGCAGATCCAACTTCTCTCAATACACTGTGCATTTGTGCCAGCCTCTGCAGGACAACGGTGGGGGTTGGTGTCCTGGGAACCGCGTTGAGATCACACTACCTCTGCAGGAACTCACACTCACAGTGACAATAAACTTGAGTTGATGATATAAAGCTGCTTGCAGACATGCAATGAAGTTCCAAAGTCTTCGCGCCTGAGCAGCTTAGTGTGCCACTCATCAATGCTGGATACTGCTGTCTGCATTAATTGGCTCTTTGATTGACTGAAGCTCAGATGTCAATGTGGCCTACAAGCAGAAGTGGATCGAATCAGCGTGTGCTGGTGGAGAAGGCAGTGCTGGAAGGGCCGGTCCACAAAGCTATGGGAGAGTTCACCCCAACAATACTTCATGTGGTTATGAATGTGCAGTTTTATCCCTGTATCATGATTTAATACCAGGCTCCCCCCCCCTCCCCCCATGTGTTTCCAGGAAAGGATGCTAACTAATTACGGGGAGCAGGTTTTTCCAGGTGCAGCGTTGTGATTAGTAGGCAAAACCTCAAAGCACTCCATTCATTACAACGACATTTTGTGGGATGACGACACAAATTCAAGCTAGGCCCTTGACACGCTCAGATCAGAAAGAGAAAGAGAGAGAGAGAAAGCTGATCGAACTAAAATAGCCGCAGGACAAAAAAACATGAAGGCCTGCAAAGGTTTAATACCACGTCCCACAGCGCTGCCAACAATATATATATATATATATATATATATATACTTACTACAACAACCAATATGATAATGATGACATTCATCCATTGTGTAAGCTTGGCTTAATGTCAGGGTTGAAAAGTCAGCCGTTATGATCTGGTGAAAACAATTGGATTTCCATGATGTTCTGAACAAAGCGTAACTGTCTGTTTAGATGTTTACTGAAATTGAATCGCTTTTTGTTTTCACATACGCCTCGAGGGAAAACCACAAAAGGAATGTGTCTGTAAACTCGGTCGGATCGCTGTTTTGGAAAACTGCATGGGGAAAGTTCTCTTCTATGTTTTGAGCGGATAATTCAACTTTTAAGCACGCTCTTCGACTTCCAAGTGACTGTGTAGATCAGGGAATGAGTATATTATCTGGACATCTTTGATGATATAAGTATTAATATTAACAGTCAATGTCCTAAAACACATGTTGTACATTACATGGCTGCCCCATTATGACTTTGAGGTTATAGTTCAAACTATGTATTCTCTGTATTTGAAATTATAAGAAAGACTCTCCTTAGGATCTCCAGTGCTACATACTGAGCCAGTCAACTTGTGGGTCCAAACAATGCTCATCTCTCACCATGTGCTCAGTTTGAGTGACGCATCCACTGTTCACTGCCTCTTCACACGCCCCTGCATCCGCAGCTTGATTTGTGTTAACTGGGCAGCGATGTGCTTTCCAAAAAGAAGAACCGAGCGCTGGCGTGTTCAAAGCCGCGCGTTCCAATTTAATATCACTAATGGTCTTATGGATTGTCTTGTTTGTTATGAAGAGCAGTCACAGTGCACACACGCAGCCACACAAACACAGACAGCGCCAGTGTCTCTTCTCTGGACACTGTGGAAAAGTGCTGCGGGGGGTTTATTGATTGAACCGCTGAGGTCAGTTTGCGTGTGTGTGTGTGTGTGTGTGTGTGTGTGTGTGTGTGTGTGTGTGTGCACGTCTGAGAGTGGCCCTGTCTGTCTGCAGCTGGCAGTATTTATCTGTGCTGATGTTAGAAGACGACAGACGAGGTGTTGGCTCGGGCCCTGAGGGGACAGCTCGAGCTCGATGGAGAAACAAGACACGTAGAGAGGGCAAGCAACCATGTTGGAAGCAAATGTCATTCGCTTTAAGAAGCTTTGTCCCCTGGGACGCACCTCTGTGTGCCAGCAAAGCTGCCTGTCTGCCTGTCTGTCTGCCTTCCCATCTGTGTGTCTACATACTGCATTAGAAGTGACTTAGATATTTGTTCTGCCTCTTGAACCTCCGTCTTATTATTCCACTTGGGGTGAGCGACTGATTTTTCTCAAGTAGCCAGATTTGCCATGGACTGTGAGGTAAATGGTATTATTATTCAGACGCATTCTGAGCAACTGAGAGTTCAGTCTGGCTCAGTGGTTAGCACTTTTGCCCTGAAGCAGGAAGCTCTTGGGTTCAACTCCATATATTCTCCTTTTATTAGCATTATTTATTTTGGGAGCTCTGGTTCCCTCCCACTGACCTAAGACTCACACTTGCACACAGGCATTCGCAATCAGTGACAGACCGGCGACCTGCCCCGGGTGCACAATCCCTTACACCCACTGTGAGCAGGATAAGCCCCAGCCTCCCATGACCCGGCACAGGATAAGCAGGATTCGGGTGGATAAAGTATTAATTTAGATAGACATGTGAGCGTGTTTATTTGAATAAAGATGGCGGGGAGGCCAGACTGACCACCTGTGGGACTAAAGGTGTCTCTTGTTGGTGTCAAAGCTCTTCACTTAGTACGTTGAGTTGATGTATCGCTTCCAACAATGGAGACCAAAATGTTGGCAGGGGACATTCTCCCTGCAGCAGCCAAGTTTCACATCGCAAATAATAACTGCTACGTGCCCTACTTCTGCCGTTCAGGAGCTCAGATTAAAGGCATTAGTAAAGGAAAAGTTCAGGAAACTCCCCTTAAAAGTGTCCGACTATGCATGATATTTACTCCTTAATGGCCAATTTTGAACTAGATTCAAGAGATACTTAACTGGAGAGTTTTATATGTGCTAAATGTCAGTTTGAGTGTGATCTTTCAAAGTTGTTTTCAGACTTTGTTAATAATTCAAACCGTTAATGATCCAACTGAGACCATCATTTATTCCATTCATAATTCATTGCTGTCTTACACTGTAGTCACACTGCGGCCACAGTGTACGAAGCCCCCCACCTCACCTTCATACAAAATGCATGACCTTTGATTAATGCTGCAGCTTTCGCCGACTTGGTATTCCCTTCCATTATCATTTACATCCTCGGCTAGCATCCCTGATTCTTTCTGTGGCCATAGAAGATACATTAACTTTTACATTCACTATGAACAAACTGAGATGTTGTGTGTGTGTGTGTGTGTGTGTGCAGCCCGTGCGTGCACTCACTGTCACAGCTGATGGCAGGGCCATAAATCAGACTATATTCTCACTGCCAGGTGCACTATAGTACATAAACCATTGTATTATAATATCCATCGCACACACACACACACACACACACACACTGCAGGGACGAGAGCACGGGAGGTTGCAGAGCCTGACTTTCACTTATAACTAATTCATGCTTCACGCTGTCACTTGGCACACCTGGGAAAAAGTCAATTTTTTTTCACAGTGGGAAGGCTCATCTAAAGCAGCGGCGTACGACTTAAAAATAACAACTTGCTCCTCAAGCATATTCGCATAGACTTTCCTATTACCTCCTTTGGGGCGCCAAATGACAGAGTTGCACTAACTCAAACGGCGGTACGGTTTTGCCAATGCACTTCTGGGCCCACAGTAGGAATCGGTGTCCCGCCGGGAGCAGTGTCGGGCTTGGGTGACTGAATTACCGCAGCTGGGTTGGAGAGCTTGTTCATAAGAGGTCACAAGTGCACGGTAGATGATGTAACCTTCCGTCTATGAGTCTGCTCATGCTAGATCTGATCGATAATCTGATTGTGAGTCAGACTGCAGTGGGGTTACGCTTGTTGTCATGGTGTGCCAGACGGTTTGGGATGAGGCAGCGGAGCAGGGACATGACTCCCTTCACGACAGTTTGGGGACACATTGGGCATGTTGACAGCTAATGATGATGCCGACTGACACCCACGTAGACATTATTTGTGTGATTGTGTGTGTGTGTGTGTGAGAGAGAGAGTAAAGCTATGTGTGCGTGTGTTTATGTTCATCAGTTACTGTGTATGTGTTTGTTTGAGGATTTGTGTGTGCATGCTTTTGGGCAATTACAGCATGTCTGTGCTTGTTTTTCTGTGTATGGGCATATTTGTATTAGCCTGGTTGCCGTTACTGGTTGAATTTCTTGGGTGCGACAGAGAATGACCCTGAGCCGTTGCTGCTGGTGAATGTGTCAGACTCGGGATGTGGGATGTGGGTGTGTGTGACGTGCAAGCACGCGTAAATTACAAAAGCCACTACAAAATAACCAGAAGATGCACTGGATGAGGATGTTTGAGGACGAGGAGGTTTCTATCGCATCCGCTTTGGTGTCACACTTGAAAGGAGGCAGCAGGGTGAAGAGGTTCACAACTACTGATCTCAGCTACCCTATGCTTCTGGGTAGATGTGTGCAAACAAAAGGTATTAAGATATATATTTCCTATTGGCTGACCTCTGTTTCTCACGGTGGCCGAAAGCATTGTGAGCCATGGTCCCTGTCCTGTTTTTTTAAAATCTCACGACTTGCACTTGAGGGAACATTCGTCAGTTCACATACAGATGGACATGACTGCGTGCGGACACACACACACACACACACACACACACACACTTATCTAACTTTGCTGATTCACGCAGCGAAAATGTATGAGAGCATTATTTCTTCTTTTCGCAAACGCTGTCCTACAAACCCCTGCCCTCGCTCTCCTGTAGCCCCAGGTCGAGCACAAATGTACACAACTTTTATCTGCACTCATATACTGTTGATGCACACCCCCTCTATTTGCATCACTCGCCAGCGTGGATGATATTTCATTTTAATGGTGCCGTCACTTCCCTCGAATGTAATCGCCGAAGTCGTATTCGCGAGGGTTAGGGAGTAGCCTGCACCAATATTTATTGCCCACTAATTACTGGTTTTGCAGCTAACCAGGTTGTGCAACAGGTAGTTGCCAGCATTCACTGACACTTGTATAATATACATACAAGAAAGACAGCATGTCAGGTGGCCTTTTGTAGGGGCATTTCACACAAACTACAAAATAAAGGAACTACGCCCATGCAGATTATTTTACCGTGGATACCAAAAAACAGTGCAGCTACATTTTAACGTTCATCACTTGGACTCCTTTATCTCCTCCACTCCTCCCCCTCCAAATCTCTTAATCTGTCCATCTGCCTCGCTCCCTCTCGTGCTCTCTTCAAAAATCTGTTTCCAGGGCCATTTCGGGGTATTAGTTTCCCCCTGATTAGATCAGTTCATTCACTGAGGTCACCTGACGGAGACAGATAACTCACGGACACTAGAGCACAATCTGCCGGAACACGGCGCATCACAACACGCTCCGAGATGCCGATACCTAATCCCAAACTGTGCTTCAAAGCAGCCGATGTGTCTCTGCTCAGCTGGTACCATATGCACATCTCCGCGCTAATCGTGCACAGACCCTTGCTGCGTGTGCAGTCGCTTTTGAAGGCCAGGGGTCAGCGCGAGGGGAAATGTGTTTGATATTTTCCATGAAACTTAGCCATAGAGTTGCTCCTAAAAAGGTCACGCACGCTTCCGGGTTTCTGAGTCTCGGTCACACTTGGAAGTGAATGTGCAAACAGCTCCGCCGGGAACATCTCCCAGCCTCCCATGAGTCATGCAACATGAACGCATATCTAACCCACCGTCCAAGACAGTGATCAGTGACTGGGGAGGTTTTAAGGCACCGTATATCTAAGTCATAAAGATGCCTCTGGAAGATAATATGCTGAAGAAGCTCATGTGTGTATGGATATTTGAATGCACGTGTGGGTGCTTGCATGAGAGAATGCTGACTTGCCTTGTTGGGTAGCCTAGAGTGTCTTAGGCTACCCCAGAGTGTCTTTTTGCATTTATTTTACCTGGGAGGTTGACTGAGAGCTATTTCAAATATCAAAGTGTTGCCTTCACGTGTCTCACGTGCACATGTGTGGTGTGATAGCCCGCAAACCCCGGGCTACCCACGGCGCCAGTGCCCTCTGCAAAAGGTCTTGGCCATAACCCTGTCGTGCTTTATCCCCGTAATGGTCTCAGCCTGAGAGTGGAGACAGACTCCAGCGCATTCCGCTCATTCTTGGTTGTTAAAAATAAGACCTCTCTAAAGTCAAAAGTCGAGGCCAGCTCGCCTGAATTGGGAGGGCAGTCATGGGAGAGTTGGAAAAGGCAAAAGTGGAGTCAACAACAGAAACAGGCAGCAGCAGCCAAGTGATGTCCACGTTTAATAGCGGAGCTGAAATTGTCCCGACCTCTTTTATTTCCTCTTTCCTTGATTTCTAACAAATGATGGAATGAAGTTCTCACTAAAAGCTTGCCGAAACCTGACAGATAACAAAATTTGCATAGACAGAAACCTCACGGGGTGGTTTGTTCAAAAGCACAAAACAAAGGTCTGCAATAATACCCCCCCCAAAAAAACAAAAATAAACAACTCAACGATTCTCGCAGTATGCCGGTGTTTGAGTAAGTAACAGCAGTACAGGGAGAAATAAAGCTTTTCCCATTTCCTTCCATCTGCCTGAGATGTATTTTGCGCATCGCATGTTATTAAAAAGTTTCAAGTTTCCCTCCACTATGTACATTCAATATACCTGGCGTCTATTTTATATTTTGCACCTCGCACT